>NW_006159542.1:8472761-8482586 GCF_000334495.1 Tupaia belangeri chinensis
AATAAATAAATAAAAAAGGAAAACTATTTGTTGATGATAACATGTATGATTAAGACACTATACGGCATACTCTGGATGGGAAATCGCATTTTGTATGTTGTAATGATATTCAGTGAATGAATGTAAAATAAATTAATTTTAAAAAAACTCTCAGTAGGAAAAACACTTGTACATCCATGTTATTGTTGCATTATTTACAATCGGTAGGACATAGAATTGACTCAAATGTCCAAAAATAGATGATTGGGTTGAAAAAATGTGGTGTATGTACTCTATGAAATACTACTCATCCATAAAAAACGATGTGACCCTGACATTTGATAACAAGTGGACGAATATAGAAGACTTAATGCTAAGTGAAGCAAGCCAGACTATGAAAGACAGAGTTCATATGTCTCCACTCAATATATACTGATTACCTGCACTATGTAGCAGAAACTGAAAGTTTGGAAGGTATAGCAGCATGGAGGGCAATGTAGATACTAGAGATAGTAAGGACAGGGGTAATATGGGGGTGGGTAATAGTGGGAGGGAGGGAGGGAAACAAAGGGAGAAAAAACAAGTATGTTTAATTGACAAAAAAATGAAAAGCTATTTGCTGATATAATGTTTACAGCAATGTCTCTGTCTTGACTGATAAGCATAGTATTTGTGCTAGAAAAAGCAATATTGTACACTGTGAAGATATATGTGATTAAATGTAAATTAAAATTAAAAAGAAAGAAAAGAAAAACCTTTCCCTGCCTCACATCTGAACAGCTGTGCTTTACAAAGCTGGAACAAGGGTGAGGTAAGAAGGTACCTGTCTTTTTTTTTTTCAACTTTTGCCATAGGGCATGTGCATTCACCAGAGAGAGACAGAGACAGTGAGAAAGTAAAAGTGAGAAATTATCCCCCTCAGGAGGGATGACCATGCTACAATCCATTCTTTTCCATTCTCCTCTTGGGATTTGGGGCACAAGTGCACATACACCCTGTGTAATTTTGAAACCACTATCTGGGACCTGAACTGCCATGTGGTAATCCAGCATCTTAACTACTATTATTAACAAGCTGAGGATTGTGATACTCTCAAATAACACACCAAAACTCTCTGATGCCAAATGAGTCCACGAACAGCCTCAGTATTGGAAGAATACCAATTGGGCCCTGTGGTCACTGTCACCCTGGGAGGTCATAAAACCTTCAGACCTGGACTGGGAGGAGTGAGCAAGGGAGATGCTGGCAGTAGGGCAGGCACTGGAAGACACTCCATCCTGTCAGTTGGTTGAAAACATGTCCCAAAACTGTCATGGGCAAAGAAGAGGGAGCTCAGGGTGAGATGTGGGATCCCAGGTGACTCTGACATGTGATTCTCAATCTGTACTTGACAGTAAGTTGTACGAGAGCAGGGGTGTTATCTGCTCTGTTCACTGCTTCCTGTTTCTAGTCCCTGAAACAGTGCCTAGCTACCTACAGGTGCTCAGTAATGAAGGGTTAGGTAGACAGGCACTTTATAATTCAACAATGTATGATGAGACCCAGTTCCTGAATTTAACTCCCAGTTCTCTCACAAAAGGAACAACTTCTCTCCGCCTCAATTTCCCTACCTCTAAAGTTAATGCAAGCATAATATGTATGGCACAGAAGTGTGTTGAGAGTAGGTATGTGAATGTCAGGTCCTAGTCATGGTATCTGGCACCTAGTAAGTGCTACACAAACATTATTTCCTACAAGGAAAGGCAACAATAATGAAAGTTACTCCAGGAATGGAAATTAAATAGGGACAATTGATATCTCCTTTTTGTGACATCTTCAGATTATAAAATGCAGAACAATACTGAAACCATGGATGAGGGGAGATCAGGTACCTTCTATTTGCCAGCTTCTATCCTCTCCACTCTGAATAGAGTACTTTACTTAATACTTAAAACAAGCTTGTGAAGTAGGTATTATTATTATTATTGTAAAATTTATTTACAGGAAAGTGCAATGGGTCTCCAGAAGATTAGGTAATTTGCTCAAGGTTGTTGGTAGAAGAACCAGTCATTGAATCCAACAGCTGTGCCGGTCAAGTTCATCTCTGCGGTGTCCCACTTCACCAGACCCTCTGGGGCCCATGCACCCATCTGGATCGGGGAGAGGCAGAGTCACGCTGCTCCTCTTGTGCAGCTCATCTCCCTGGAGACACACAGCTGTGTTTCTCCTGGAGGCAGAGCAAGGGCTGCTCTGGTCATGGCTATGGAAAGGTGGTACAGGTGATGCTACATGGAAATCCCACCATCCCACACAGCCCCAGTTATGACCTGGCTCCCCAGAAGGAGTGGGAGGGCATTTTAATGGTGAGAACCCCTTGCTGGGACCAGCATATGGCATAATAGTTATGGCGCTGGATTCCCATGTAGTCAACCACAGTCGAGCCCCGGACCTGGTGGCTTAAAATTCATGCCAGGTGCATGTGCATGCATGCCTAAAACCCTGAGAGAAGAGTGGAGGAGAAGGAATTGCAGCATGGTCATCCCCCAGGAGGGGGTGATTTCTCTCTTTCTTTGTCTCTATGGTGCACACATGCACCCTATATCAAAAATCTCCCTCTTTCAAACAAAACAAAACAAAACAAAACAAAACAAAACAAAAAGGTAAGAACCCCACTTGTGGTTGACTGCACGAAGAAAAGGCAAAAGTACATCCGTGGAGGTCCCTGTTTCCCCAGGCTCTGAGCAGTGGCCTCTTACTTCTTAGGCATTCTCTTAGATTCCATGGCCAAACCATGTCTGTGGATGACACCAGGGGAGGGGGTAGGCCCCAGTGAAGGCACTCACCAAAGGGCAGTGAGGTGCCAGGGATGTAGGCTAAAGAGAGAATTCAACCCCAGGTCAGCTTGACTCCAGGAGACCGAAGAGTGACCTTAGTCCATTCTTTGTCCCTCTCAAAGTCTCAGTTTCCTCATATATAAAGAAAGAGATCACACTAGAATGTCTCCAAGGGTCTCTCTAGCACTGAACATGTTACAAATACACAGATTCATAAGTCCAAGGCCAACACCTGGCTCCAGTCCACCTGTGGATGAATCTGTTTCACAAAGACCCTCTCAGGTGGTCTGGTTACTTCTGACTGAGCATCCTCAGTAAAGAGAACCAGCCTGTAAGGAATTAGGGGTAAGGTGGAGTGTGGGAGGGGATGTGACCCTTTCACTGGTTTTCAAGACAAGCTGTGTAACTTGAGAGAATGAACGCTCATCTCTGATTCTGTTTAAGCCTCAGAGCAAGGTGTATTGGCACTCACCTCAAAGATTGTCATAAAGAATAATGAAGCTAATACACATGTGTGAAATTCCTGGCACCCAACCGCAACTCAAAAACACTGTCCGTTATTCTTAAAGTTGCCACTCTCCCAAGTAGAAATAAAGAAACAAAAAGGGGGAAAGTGGTGTCCTGTTTATATGTAGACATTACATTTTTTCCATTCTTCCCTAGCTGTAAGATACTCAAGGATCAAACAAGGAGTTCTTTTTAAAACTTCAGATGTTTGCTTTGTTATCGTGGAAACTAAAGTTCAGAGAGTTTACTCGTCTTGCCCAAAGTCACACAGTAAAGCAGCAGTAGGATCCGACTCCTGAATCCCAAGCTCATCATAGCTCCAATCTGGTAACCAAGAGACCTGCCGTCTCAGGCTGACAGCCTCATCACAGCAGCCCCAGTCCCTGAAACCAATGCAACCGTGTTTCCTAAGCATCTGCGAAGCCGAGCATTGGGAGAAGCACCTGGAGCACAGAGCTGAATGAGAAGTGGCTTCTCCTCCCCAGCTGCGCAGGAGGAGGTGGAGAAACCTGTCCACACATTTCTATAACATGATCCTTCCTCACTCTTTTGTTTCCTCTCTCTCTGTAAAAGGCCCAGAGAAGCAAACAGATGTTGGCAACATCTGGGCCACTGTTGTCAGGGCAGTAAGTGGCTCTGGGCTGCCACAAGAGAAAAGAAGCTATTGGTGTTAGGAATAATAACAAAGAGCTAACATTTGCATCATGCTTTCTCCTGTTTCTGGAGACTTCCCCATTCCATCCCACCCCAGCTCCTTAGCCCAAGGGATGCAGACAGCAGCTCTCTGAAAACCAAATAGAACAATTTCCATTTCTTCGAAGGCAAAACTGAGGTTCACAGGAGCTAAGCTTCCTGTTCCAAATCACTCAGCTCATAGGGCGTTGAGAACCAAACAGAAAAACAAAGGACTCCTAGTTCTCATCTTCTTCCAGACTCAGACATGGGCTATCAGTGAGTACCATAACAAATGCAGTCCTTTCTGTAATATAAATCATTTTTCCAGAGAGAGACAGAGACATAGGGAGAGGGAAAAAGCACCCCCTAATGGAACACGTCATGCCACAAACCCTTCTCCATTTCTCCAACATGTTGACATCTGAGGCACTCATGCACATATGTCTAATATATTTTTCAAACCACCATGGCTGGGATTCACATTGTATGGTTAATCATATGGGATCTGACTCCATTAGCCACCAGACAACAGGGCTGGCCCTCTGTATATGTAAAGAAGGCATCTGGGGTCTGTTTACTAGGTGCCAGGCAGGCTTAGTATTCTCACCACATTTAATTCTCTCAACACTATGCTCATAAGCATTATTTTCATCCTCTTTTTTAAAAGAGTTTTTTGCCATAAGGCATGTGCTGCCAGAGAGAGAGACACAGAGACAATGAGAAGGAAATAGAGAAATCACTCTCCAGGGGGAATGGCTATGCCACAATCCCTTTTCTTCCATTCTCCTCCTGGGATTTTGAGCATGCATGCATATGTGCCTAGCATGATTTTCAAGCTGCCGAGTCTGGGATTTGAACCACAGCTGGTTATGTGGAAGTTCAGCAATGTAACCACTACACTATCTGCTGCTCTTTCATCCTCATTTTACAGAGGTAGAAGTTGAGGCTCAAGGGGATAAAGTAATCTGCCTATGGTCACAGTGGTGACTCAGATGGGCTGCTGGTAGAGTGGGTGGTAACATGACGTGGTGAGAAGGGAACTCGAGTCCTTTTCTGGTCCTGCTCACAAACAACGTGGGAGTCTCAGTTCATGGCCAAGCCAAGGTTTAAATCCCGAAGCCAGTCACTGTTGAAGGTGACCAGATGTGATGATGGACAGGGACTGGAAAGGCTTCATGGAGGAGGAGCTAAGCTGTAAACAGGATTCTTTCAGGATTAAAGAAAAGGACATTGGGACCAGCAGTTAGCGTAATGGCTATGTCGCTGGACTCCCATGTAGTCGACTGTGGTTTGCATTCCGGACCTGGTGGCTTAAAACTCATGCCAGGCACGTGTGCGTGCGTGCCCAAGATCCCAAGAGGAGAATGCAGGAGAGGGGATTGCGGCGTGGCCATCCCCCCTGGGAGGTGATTTCTCGCTTTCTGTCTCTCTGTCTGGCTGGCTGGCAAGTGCACGTGCCCTATAGCAAAAAACCTCTCCAAAAAAAAAAAGAAAGATAAGAAAAGGGCATTTACAGGCTGAAGCAATGCCCTCAAAATGTTATGCATGTTATGTTTTCAGAACATGAGGTTGGTCCAGCTAAAGAAAAATGAAAAAAGAAAAACATGAGATTGGGGAGGTACCACAGAGACAAGCAGTAGAGGACCAGGAGACCAGGTAGTAGGAATAATTAAGTGCAATTGCTATAAATTCAATGCAGGCACTGGAGCTTCCCTGAGATAAAACTTCTCACAAGCCTGCCCTTTAGTCTGCCTCTACCTTCAGCTCTGGGTGACAATGCTTGCTTTCTGATAAGGATCTTTGACAGAGTTCCTTGAGTTTATCAAAGTTCAATCCCCATTTTACAGGTAAGGAGTCTAAAGAAAGAAAAAGATTTGCTCAAACTCACAGGACACATCAGGGACTGGACCAAGGATCCAACCCAGGCTTTCTGCCTGCAAGGCCATCACGCTCCAGTAGCCCACCCCGTATTCTCATCACCTAATCCTCTGCATATTGTGAGTTTATTGCACGAGGCTCACATGCTCATCAGTAACCAGAGTCCTAGTTACAAGTCAGTCCCCTTTCCGCCTGAGTCTTCCTGGGCTCCTTCTTTGTCCACCAGAACAGAGGCCCTCGCGATGGGAGGGGAAGAGGACAATCCTCTCTACGCCAGCTGCTCTTTCCTTGCCTCAGGCCCATTCAAAGCCAGTGGGACCATCTGCTCTGACATGAACTGAGACAAACAAAACTCCACTGAGGTGAATTTGTCCTTTTGATGCTTTTCAGAGTTGACACGGTAGCTCCTCAGAGTCTGTACTACTCACGAGTTCCTTCTAATGGATTAGTTTGGGTGTGTTTTCAGCAAAGAGAAATTCAGACAACTGCACTCCTACTAACCTGAAGTACCTTCTCAAGAATCTACCTGGTTTCATTCAACCTAGAGGTCATTTTTATCGCTGCGAGCAGTGAGAATCTGTGAAGCAGGAGGTCTATACACAGCTATCTGGAGAACATATGCCCGGGGCTGTGAGTAGGACTTAATGAAAGAGATACCAGGGAAGTAAGGGTAGGGACCCTGGTAAACTTGAGAACATGTGATCTTTTGGAACGGGTATCTGCTGCTGAAATACAGCCAATTGTCACCATCCAGGAATGTGAACCAACTGCAGATAAAATATGCAATTTTCACACACATATACATACATACACAAACAATCTACATTTTTATATAAAATTTAGCCTCTTTTTTTTGGGCTGTCCTTTTTTTCTAACTGGGTGGCCCAATTGTGGACAAAATGATATGCATCTGTGGCCTAGATACAATCTTGGGCTCCCAGTTTACAAGCCCTGTTCTACTGGGTCCAATTAGTTTCATTTAACTTGGAGCTAACTTTGACATTCACATTACTATAAATCCTCTTAGAGCGTGTTTCCCATTTGGAATGGTTCCCCTGGACTTAGCTGACATCCTCCTAAGCATTCCTATAGATTGCTGGACTGAAAATTGGCAAGTTTCCACCTAGAGGCTCTAACCTATAAATATATCTCAAACTTCCATTCCTTTTACACTCTGCTGGTGGATATAATTGAGTTTCTCCCTGTACCAAATGAGCTCCGAGTTCTTAGTACTTGATGTACTTAACGGAGGAAAGTCAGGAGGAGTCTAGAAAAGCAAGAATAACATAGAAATGTACCAGGGATATGTTAGCTGGAGGTATCATAAAGGCTTTATCACCTCGTGTTATCAGGAAAAGCTAAATAATGTTATCATCTCACTCTATGTGTAATACATGCTTTACGGGACCCTGCCCAGCTACACACATGTAGGTGGCCTTGGAGACATGGTCAAGAGCTCAGCCACTGCTGGGATTTGGTCCTCTAGGGAGGCTGGTGAGCCAAAGGGTGACTAGAGGTGATGTCTGGTTGGAAAATCTATTGTTTCAGGGACAGAATAAGAAGACTTCCCTGCCCTATGGGATTCTTTACACATATGTGACCCCTGGGGCTTTCCAGAGTCTAAGCTGGTGCTGGTATCCTAAAGGGGACTGAGCTCTGTGCGTCCTCTGGGTGGCTCTGCAGAAGAATGCTAACTCTAGCCTCTGGTTTCCTTGTTGATTCATTCAATCTTTCATATTTTTCACTCGTTTAATAAACACGGAGTGAATCATCGTTGTTAGCATCACCATCATCATCACCATAATCATTGCAGTAATCTATTTAGCGTCTTCTTTTTCAGGCACTTTGTATTTGCATAGATAATTGCCTTCGATTCTTATAAGAGATCTTCAAGCAAAGTACTCCAAGATTCTTCCCTTTCCTTAATAAGAAATCCAGGCCTCATCAAAGCCATATGATATGGCCAAGGTTGCATATCTAAAAAGTAACTGAGCTGGCATGAGAAACTAGGTTTTTGACTCCTTTGCTTGAGGTTTTCTTACTATAAAAACCTGCCTAATAATTACATAGCATGTTGTTGTGTGTTAAAAAGTAATTCTTTAATTCTCATAACTGAAGCAGATCAAATTATCTTTATTTTACAGAAAGAAAATTGAGTCTCAGATAGGCTTAGCAATTTGCCAGAGGCCACACAGCAATTAAGCAGGTCTGAAACATAGATCTTCTAACTCCAAGCCCAGAATTGTTTAAAACAGGATTTAATACCCATGTCTATAATTTCTTCAGTGAAAGTGACAACTGTTATTAATCCAGGAAGTTATCAATTATTGATGTCTCACTATGTGCCAGAAACACTGCTAAGCCCCTATTATAACTTACTCATTTAATCCCCATAACCACCCAATGAAGTCAGTGTGATTATTACCATAATAAAGAAGCTGGGTTCAAAAATTAAAGCTTGCCCAAGTAACACAGTCAGTCAATAGCAGAGCCAGCATTTATATCAAGGTTCATGTGACTCGTATTTCTAATGAAAATTCTCAGCTCCTCTATAATGTATAAGAAAAGCCTTATGAAAGAGGGCTAGTGAAGCTGATGAGACTCAGACACTCTGTCAGATACTTCATCGTGGCCACCCCGTAGGCACTCTCCCTTCCTTCTTTAGACACAGATCTGGGTTTGGTTTGAATGGGTACACCTCCAGCTAACAAATGTCTCTCAGTCAAGCGACTAGTTTCTGGCCAAAAAGATGTACTCACGTATTGGGAGAGAATTTCCAAAAAGCTCCTCAAAGAGAGCTTCATCTGGGAGGTTGCCTTATTTTGGCTTTCTTTTTTTCCCCCTCTCTTCCTGCTGTTTGGAGCTTAAACATAATAACTATTTTTCTGTAGTCATCTTGGGTCATGTGGATGGATGACATACTTCGGGATGGTGATAAAGAAAGGGAGGAAGGGAGGAAGGAAGGAGGCGAGGAAGGAAGGAAAGAAGGGAGGAAGGAAGGAAGGAAGAGAGGAAAGAAGGAAGGAAGGAAGGAAAGAAGGAAGGAAGGAAGGAAGGAAGGAAGAAGGGAGGAGGGAAGAAGGAAGGAAGGAAGGAAGGAAGGAAGGAAGGAAGGAAGGAAGGAAGGAAGGAGGAAGGCCAGCCTAAGTCTTTGAATACATTGTGAAACTGCCATATCAGAGCTGGCTCTCCTATCATAAAACTTGTTTGATGTGAGAGAAGAATAAATTTCATCTTGTTTAAGACACTATTATTTTGGCTTTTTCAGTTATAGACAGCCAGGCCTAATGCTAATGAATACAGATCTGCCCTCAAGTAGCTCGTAGTCTTGTAGGGAAGACACACATGAAGCAAACAGATAATTATGACACAAGAAGGTTGCAACAACCTCAAACAAAAGTAAGTAAAGAGCTTCATTCATCCTCCCATGGCCTCCACCGTAATAGCCCTGACAGCGAAATCCACAGGCCAGGGCGTGCTCTCTATGTAATGGCAATGGATAAGCTGTCTGTTCTGAAAGGGGAATGCATCCATTTCAATTAGATGTGCCCAGTGCTAGGATTGTAACCAATTAATCCTGCCCATCTGAAGGCTGATTAGTTGGAATATTTGGGTGAATGGATAATAACAGGCTAATAAGCCTGCTATCTGAATGCTGCCGCACGCCTTTCTTGACACAATATTGTGGGTGTGTTTGCAGCATCTGTGACTAATCTCTGAGTGGCGGGAGGCCCAGTTTGTAGAGCGGCAGAGGGACAGGTTCATGGCCGCTGGGGTCTCGGCAGATGGAGCCTGCTCTGTCTAGTCCTCAGCTTCTGTGTTGGCACCTAGGAAGCCCAGGCTCTTCCTTTAACACACCCTTCTGCTTCCTGCAAGGTGGGGACCCACATACTGCCAAGGAGATCAGATGTAGCATTCTTTTTTTTTTTTTTTTTTTTTTTTTTTCTATAGGGAACATTTGGTCGCCAGACGC
>NW_006159542.1:8482666-8483024 GCF_000334495.1 Tupaia belangeri chinensis
CACGCACGCACACGCACCCAGCATGAGTTTTAAGCCACCAGGTCTGGGATGCGAACCGCGGTTGACTATGTGAGAGTCCAGCAACATAGCCATTACGCTAACTGCTTGTCCCAATCGGACGTAGCATTCTAAGCAAGAGGTCATGGTTACAGTTTCAGGTTCATCCTCAATGCTCTACATGCTCAAGCCAGGCCCTGCCCCTCTGTGGCTTTCAACTTACTCTACTTACGTTACTCACAGTAATCCTGCACAAAGCAGCCTTGCTTCTGCTTCCTGGGATTTACACACAATCTCCATGCATTCTTCGCCATCACCCATAGTTTAGTTAATTTCTTCCTCTTCTCTAGGCCTCTGCTAC
>NW_006159542.1:8483344-8545314 GCF_000334495.1 Tupaia belangeri chinensis
CCTGTTGCCTAGGATGGTGTACTACATAGAATCTTGTGCTTCCTATACCCTCATAACTTTTGCCTGAGTATTTCCTAGCCCACATCCCACATTCAGCTGTAAGCAATAAGATGACATAGGTTGCATCCGATGGTTCATGATTACATCCTTGACACCCGGCACAGTGCATGTCTCAGAGAAGACAAAATGAAACCATGCTTGCTAAAGCCTTCTTCTGCCCATTACACTGAGCTAAGTAAGATGCAAATAGCATCTCAGATTGGAAAAAAAAAAATCACTTTGCAAAGCTCTAAATTGATATACAAATGTGAGAAATTAGGAGTAATGAAAAAGTCCTTGAAGGTACAGAAAGAAAGCATTTCAATTCTTCTAAGAGATTCACACTTGCTCAATGTGTCACCAATAATTACTCTGACTTTTCCTTCTCTCGTTTGTTGTAATTAAGACATAGTGTTTTCATTAGGGAAAAAACCAAGGCTTAGAGCAGCAGAAATCAGGCAGGGTACAAATCGTGGCACTGGGGCATACTAGTTGCGTTGACAACATGCTGTGTGGCCCCACCGAGTCTCGGTGTCTTCCTCCTTACACCAGAATGAAAATCTCCATCACTGTGCTCATAGGTTGTTGTGAAAATCAAACAAAGTTAATGTGTATAAAATGGCTTGTAATCTGCAAAATGCTATGAAAGTATCTGTTTGATAGCTTCCTGCTGGCATCACTCCCAAACAGACCATAGATATTAGAACTCATATTTCTAATCTCTAAATCCTGGGAAAGAGGACAGAGGTAAAGAATAGTGAGGAGTGTTTGATCCATTTTTTCACCTAATTCACCAAGTACTTACTGAGCATCTAGTAAGTGCAAGGTACTTTGCTAGAAACTAGGGAATAGGAGGTGAATAATGTGTGCCCTTCCTCAGTGTCCCTCCAGTGGGATGGCTAGGAGGTGAGGTGGGCAGGAGGTGGACAAGTGACTAGCATACAACAGGGTGTCTGCAGAGTGGCGAGCTGCTGGAGTAGAGAGATGGTGAGCCCTAGCCCTGGAGTGATTGTTCAGACTTGACGCCAAAGGATCATCAGGAACAGGGCAAGGCCTATACATTCTGCCTTGTAAGGGCTTTTGAATAGGAAAACCACCATGTCTGCTTTACCAGTCAAAAGAACATTCTGGAGACATGCAAAAAAGTAAAAAGTACTGATAAGGAAGATCATGACAGGAGGCTAGTAGAGTCTACCCAGAATTTTGTGTAAAAGAAAGAAAAAAGAAAAATTGTAAGAGAATGAGAGAAAAATAAGAGGCAATCAGGAAGGACTGTTAATTGAAAAAGTGAGGAGAGAATATCTAATAAGGAACTTGTAGAGATAAAGACAGGAAAAGGAGGATTAATGGTTTGCCTCCTTATCTTGGGGCTTTTCGAGGCCATCTACGGCTCACACCATTCATTACCCAGGCTGCTTTTCTCGCTGTAAGGAGAGGGCTGCCCGAACCAACTCCCTCTCGTCATCAATGTAAATTCTAGGAAGCAGAGGGAGAGTCCACACATGTATGCCATGTATGCAGGCCCTGGCTCTGTTGCATCCTCCCTGAGTAGCTGCTCTAATCTGCAGTTCCTACCTTTGTAATAAGGGGGCAGCAAAATCCACCTCACAGAAGCCAGAGCCCTGGGGATGGTATCATTTGTCCTAGCCACAATCTCAGAGTGAATGTGAATGAGAAAGTATTAACAAGTGATCTCGCCCAGCACCAGCAACTTCCTCTTCACAGTCGAGGCAGCTATGTGGTTAATTGGCCAGCAGCCTGTATCCCTGCAGGACCAATCCTGAGATCTGACTGTGCTACCCTTCTGGAAATAAACAGAAAGCCTCATTTCTGAACGTGGAAAAGATGGAGAAAGCTGTCATTTTATTTTCGTAGAGGTCTCAGGGCCTGGAATATGGCCCTGGGGTGTAACAGGCACTTCAAAGACACCACATGTCACATGTGTGACTGCTCAGAAAGACAACCCCTTCATTGCTGTGAAGCCTGGTTCATGAAGGAAGCATCTAACAGACAAGGAAAATGGAGTCCCAAGGAGTTCAGATGTATTCACCAACACTGTTGTGTGGTGGTCTATCAACCTGACACTGGTAGGTGTCAGTTGATGTGCCAGGCTCCAGCAGAATAAGGTACAGCCTCTGATCTCTACACATTCACTGTCCTGGGCAGCTACAGATAGAGGAGTACAGGGATCCTGACTGAGTGAAGATCAGAGTTAAGGTAGAAATAAGTTTAAGAAGATGTGTACACACTTAGGATGATTGCATAACTCAGATGATGAAGACAAAGACCACACAGGCTTACAGAGAGGCTGAAACTTGAACAGAGTTGTAAACAATGAACCATAGCTACTCTAGCCTAAGTAGAATCAAATAAAATAAGGAGTGAGTGCTCCAAGCATGGGGAATGGTAGGAGTAAGGACTTTTTGGTTAAAGCATCACAAAACATTGTAGGTGCTATAGCAAATGTCTTACATAGACAAAATGTGAGGCTGGAAGAGTCATGAGATAGGGAATTGCCAGCTCCAGGGTTAGACCACAGAAAGTTGAAGAGATGAAGCCACAAGGCTAAGTAATTCCTAAGAAAATGGAGCCACAAGAACATTCCAAGCATGAGAAGGATATGAAGAGATGCATGTTCCCTAACTGGATCGGTATCTCAGCTCTCATCCCGTGCTGCTAAACACCAATCAGTCTCTGTTAATTGTACCTCACAAAAGAATGAAGCAGTGTCTGTGTAGTGTCTATATAGTTTATACACTCCTGTGTTTGGTCAAAAAACAGAAAGATACCTAATAGAGCAGATCCCAGCCTATCCAGAGAATGATAAAGCCTATGGGAGATGGAGCCAACAATCTGCATTTAAATTCAAGGTCAACAACTTCCATTTCCTTTTTGAACCAACTAGTGTTGTGTACCCCAGGCTCTACCCTGGGTGGACGGACTGTCAGGCTATTCACTGTTCATGTTGAAGCTTTGAGTGAACCTCTTTTTTTTCTTTTTTTTTGGAGAGGTTTTCGCTATAGGGCACGTGTGCTCGCCCGACAGACAGAGACATAGAGACATCGCCAGGGGCGATGGTCATGCCGCAATCCCTCCTTCTCCTCCATTCTCCTCTCGGGATCTTGGGCACGCATGCACATGCGCCCAGCGTGAGTTCTAAGCCACCGGGTCCGGGACGTGAACCGCGGTCGACTATGTGGGAGTCCAGCAACATAGCCATTACTCTAACTGCTGGTTCCTGAGTGAACCTCTTCACTCTCCAGGTCTCAATCTCCCCATCCATACTATGGGGCAGTTGAGTCAGCCTCCACCGTGGTAGCCTCCACCTCTGGCTTATGCTAGAGCTTACCATTTTTCATTTTTTCTATTTTTTTTTTTTCTGTAGGGTAGGTGAGCTCACGGGAGAGAGACAGTGAGAGGGTAAGCGAGAAATCAACCCCAGTGGCATGGCCACACCTCATTCCCTTCCCCTCCATCCTCCTTCTGGGATTTTGGATCCACACACACAGGTACCCATGAGCACATGACCCTGGCCAAAATTTCAATCCACCAGATCTGGTACTTGAGTTGTAGTGAACCATGTGGGATTGTAACACCTTAACCACAATGCCACCCATTGGCCCGGCTAGATCTTACTTTATTTTTTTTTTAAGCTAAAGAACAAGGTAATTTATTAGGTAGAAGTGAAAATACATTCCTCAGAGGTAGGAACAAGCCTGAGTGGACAAAGAAAGAGTGGCTCAAAAGGCCTACCTTTTACTTTTGAATGAGTATTTAAAACATCTATTCTCATGACCAACCTTTGTAAGTCACATTTATAAGAGAAAAAAAGCACGTAACTATGGCTTGATAACCCTTAACTACTGAAGTCTTCTGAAGTTCTTCAAGTAGCTACTTAGAAAAAGAAAGAAAAATGGCAATAAAACTCAAAGGAAAAAAAGGAAAGAATGAGTCCATGAGAAGTCTGTTTTCCCCGTCTTAAACCTCAAAGTCACGGAGAATGCCGGCAGCTCCTTTCTGTCCTTCCCATTTAATCTCACATCTGCCTCTCTGCAACCTGTTCTCCACTTCCCCTCCTCGACAGAGTACTTAACAGTGAAGGCTTTATTTTCACTCTGATTCTCCTTTCATAGACTGTCCAAACTGGAAAGCCATTTTAGGGCATTTTGCCCAGAGATTTTCAAACTTTATTTTGTAGTATAACCGTTTGTTCAAATGGGATTTTACACTGGTAGGCCAATATACAAAACTCATAAAATGGAAGTTTCTCGAGCAGTGAGGGCGCAACACCCTGCACACTGTTCCTCTCTTCACCCTCCATCACCCTCTCCTTGATCCCTGTAGCACAGCCACAAATCCCTAAGACCCCAAAAAGCATGACCCAAGAAGCACAGACTCAGGATGTTTTTGTTTTTCCATTTTAAAGATGGAGAGACGAACACTCAGACTGAAGAGGGCACTTAACCAAACTGCTTGCCAGAAGGCAACAGAGCAGGAAGAGAATCCAGGTTTCTGGGCTCCCAGGCCAACACCTACTGCCTCTGTCCTTTTGTCTTCTTGGTCTCAGCCTTTGAGGGCCCTCAAGGTAATAGTCTCCCAAGAGAAGGTCCCTGTTCCCTCATCTCTTTTCTTCCTTCCTTTGGAGAATCATCTCACTAACCACCCACATTCAGTGCCAACCTTGCTTTTTGGAAGCAAATGTACCAGCTTCACCTGATGTAGAAGGTACAGTCTCTGAGCCTAGGGCTCTTCCATTGCCTGCTGCCCCCTACAGGACTTCTAAGTCCAGATGGGACCAGAACTTACAAATTTCCCCCCCTCTAACCACTTTCCCTCAACACACATGTGTGTGCACACACAATCCACACACCCTCACTTTCTCTCATGTCCAAAATCTTTAATGGTATAGATGAAGGAACAGGCAGAGACAGCAAAGGGCTAGGAGTCAGAAGGCTGGGTTTGTGCACTGGTCCCATTCTTTCAACCTAGTTGACCTTGTTTAGCACAGTTTCTTTGATTGTCGAGGTCCCTGCTCTCCTACCTCACAGGTTGTTATGAGAAACTAGAATAGAAGGATTAATAATCTGCAGAGTACTTCATACATGTAAGGAATGGTTTTACTTGGTAAATTTATCATTTTCTCTTGGGCAGGATATTTTCATCACTTAATATTTATCAAGTATTTCCATTTGTCTATTAATTTATTAATGACCATTTTTTGTGTGTCTTGGGCTTTTTTTTTTGCCATAGGGTTCACTGGAGAGAGACAGAGACAGAGAGGGTAAGTGAGAAATCACCCCCCAGAAGAGATGGCCACACTGTAATCCCTCCTTCATCATTCTCCTCTTGGGATTCTGGGCATACCCACATTCACATGTACCCTGTATATTTTACAAGCCACTAGATCTGGATCTGAAAAACGTGGAGTCAGCCATGTGCAGTATACTGCCTTAATTACCATGCCACCTGCTGGCCCAATGAATAGGTTTTTCTTTTCTTTTCTTTCTTCTTTTAAGCTTTATGCATAGGATACATGCACTAGCTGGAGAGAGATTATGAGAAGGAAAGTGAGAAATCATCCCTAGAGGGAATGGCCATATCACAGTTCCTTTTCTTCCATTTTCCTTTTGAGATTTTGGGTACACGTGCACACATACCTGGCATAATCTTCAAGTGGTCAGGTCAGGAACTAAAACCATGGTTGACCATGTGGGGGTCCCAGTGCCTTAACCACTACACAACTCACTGGCCCCATGAATAGGGTTTAAAAAAGACTTTTCTAATAATAATTTGACCCTGCCTTCTACCAAACCCATCTATACATCCAGCCATTCTTTCATTCATTTAACAGACACTCATATATCACATATTATGTGCCAAACACTGGTGCAGAAGACCTCAGAAAGGCTCGAAATCTCATGAGAGGCACAGACACTATCAATTTTGAGACAGTGCTACAAATGGAAGAAATTCTTGAGGGCTCGTGCCCCAGCCTTGGATTGGAAGGTCACCCAAATCTTCTAGGAGAAACTGTGTCAGTTCATAGTATGAGAAGTTATTGGTGTGATCCAGGTGAAGTGAGAAGGTGAGGATATGACAGAGAGAAAACAGTGAAACATTCAGATGGAGCGAAGGGCTGGTGGAAAGTGGTTGTCAGTGGTTCAGTTGGGCTGGAGGAAGCAGAGATTGGGCAGAAATGAGGCTTAATCAGGAATATACAGACATGAGAGCATGAATAGTTTTATAAGTAAGGTCATAGTAAGCTGATCAGAACAATTATGGCATCTTTACTTTACAGTGGAGAAACACAGCTGGGTTGAAATGACCTGCTCAAATTGAAAGCAATGGAGATAGCATGTCAGCCCACAGTCTGTTTCTGACTAGAACTCTCTCTCCAGATATCAGCATGGCTTACTCACTCCCTTACCTCCTTCTGACTTCCAGAAAACACTACTTTCCCAGAAAGGTGCTTTGTGGTCATCACCTGACACTCTCTAGTCCATCATTCTACTTCATTTTTCTTCATGATATTAAAGTCTGATAATACAATATAATACATATTTTATGCATTTGTGCACTGACTTTCTTTCTGCCAAAGCCATAAGCTCCATGAAGATAGAGATTTTGTTCTATTCACGTCTTCTACATAGTGATTATAACAGGACCTGACACATGGAAAGAACTCAATAAATGTTGAATGAATGTATGAACGAGTGAATGAATTTCAATCTACCTAAAGTCCTTGCTATGACACTTAGAACTATTTTATGTTCTTAAGAATGATGAGTGGCTTTTGACCTTTTAGTTACTATCAGCAAGAGAACAACATAATAGGACTTGGCTTTAGACAATCCATGCTGGTAGCAGTGTGGAGAATGAGTCAGAGCAAGACAAATATGATGAACAGGAGAACAATGAAGAGCGAGCAGCACTAATCCTTGCCAGAGGAGATGATGGTCTACACTAGGTGGTATTCAGAGGGATGGAAAGAAAAGCCTTCCAATGACCTGCTGGCAAACAGACTGTCAGTGCAAAGGAGGGGAGCCCATAAGAGAAGAGGTCATAGACAAAAGGACATGTCTCCAAGAAGGTGAAACTGTTCTCATTTCTGAATGTTACACATACAAGTCCCTAGAACACGTTCTCAAATTAAATTCCTTCAGAACAGCCTCTGATAAAATTGTATTCTCTATAGACTGGAGGTGAGGTGCATTTGGAAAGGGAAAAAGGAGATTTTTTTTTTAAGTTTTTGCTAGAGGATGTGCACTCACCAGAGAGAGACAGAGGGAAAAAAGTGAGAAATCACCCCCTAGGGGAGATGGTCATGCCTCAGTCTCTTCTCCTTCATTCTCCTCTTGGGATTTTGTGTACACACATGCCTAGCATGTTTTCAAGTGTCTAGGTCCTGGACTTGAATCTCATAGCAGGCCATGTGGGATACAGTCACCTTAACCTCTAAGCCATCTGTTAGCGTGAAAAGGCAGATTTTTGCATTGCTTAATGATAATAGGGATAGATGTCTAAATCATATAGAATTCAAGATCAGGATCATGTGATATTCAGAAATCAGATTTCTTGGAGAGAATGGAGGTTGGCTCTCAGGGGACAGGAGGCTACTCCTGCACAGAGACTTCAGCCTTCTCATTCCATGCACCTAATGCCCATTGTGGCCATCACCGTAGGGGCAGTATTAAAAAGTGGTGGTTTTATTCCAACAAATCCTATATCAAAATTAAGAAGATGCTGCAAATACCTAATATGGCTGCATTCATTCATCCCCTTGCTTATTCATTCATTCATTCAATCAGTCTACCAGAAAGTAATTCAATTAATTCTTTTTTGAGAGAGAAAGAGAGTTTTTTTGTTATAGGGCATGTATGCTTGCCAGAAAGATAGAGGCAGAAAGACAGAAAGTGAGAAATCACCACAAAACACAATCCCTTCTCCTCTAGTCTCCTCTTGGGATCTTGGACACACACGCACATGTACCCGGTGTGAGTTTTAAGCTTCCAGGTCCAGGATTTGAATTGTGGTCAACTATGTGGGAGTCCAGCAACGTAACTATTATGCCATCTGCTTGCCCCATTAATTCTTTTTCTTTTTTTTCTTTCTTTTCTTTTTTTCTTTTTTTTTTTTTTGAGAGGTTTTTGTTATAGGGTGCATGCACTTGCCAGAAAAAGAAAAACAAGGAGACAAAAAGTGAGAAATCACCTCCCAGGGGAGGATGGCCATACCACAATACCTTCTCCATTCTCCTCTCGGGATCTTTGATGTGAACGCACATGCGCCTAGCGTGAGTTTAAGCCACCAGGTCTGAGACTTAAACAGAGGTTGACTACATGGGAGTCCAGCAACATAGCCATTACGCCAACTGCTGGTCCCGTGGTCCCATTCATTCTTACTGACATCCTCAGAATGGGAAAATTCATTTGGTATGCTATAATGATACACAGTGATTTAATGTAAAAATAAATAAATAAATAAAGTGTCAGACAAAGCACCACCACTTAGAACAGAACAAGAAACAGGACAGATCCCATCTCTGTCCACATGGTACAAACAGCACAGTGTTTCCTGAATGTGTTTTTTTTTTCTTTTTTTTTGCACAAGGCCATTAAAAAAAATCAAATCATCATTATGCTGTTGAAGTGTTTTATATTTGCAAGGGACTAAACGTGTCTTGTACCATTTAATCAGCAACTCTATGAGGCAGTTATCATCACCCTCATTTGTCAAATAAGGAGGCTAAGGAATCTGCAGAGACAATACAGCCTGAGATGTGGGAATGCAGATTTCAGCCTGTGTCAGGATTTTGCCAAATCCCTTGCAGGGTCTGCAGCCTCTTATCTTTGCAGAACTCAGGCTCCAAAATCACACAGTCCAACAGTGAATCCTGGGTTCCCAACCAAGTACCCAATGCAATTGAAATGGTGTCTGGCTCTCAGCAAGTGCTATTGGACATTACCTGTTATTGTTGCTATTATGAAAGGGTCAAGTTACTTCACATTGAGATAAGTGTCCTCCTCTGTGAAATGGGAACACTAATGTCACATGGAGTTTCAGTGAGAATTATGAAGATTTACAGAGATGATATATGTCGTCTGGTCTGTCACCTGGCACAATGGGTGGCCCTTAGGAGCAGGTTCAGAATCCTTGACTGAACCATGGTTGAGGGACATTCTTGCAGCCTTGGAAGACAATCTTGGGCCTTAATGAGTCTATTCATCCTCTTCACACCTGGCTCTGTTGGTTCAGAGGCCCACGGTAATCTCCCAGATTTGTTCTTCCATCACTAGTTTTTCTCCAGCAAGGGCAAGAGAAGGGAGGGGAGAGGAGGTGCTGGATCATGAAGCCAGGAATAGCAATGCCTGCTGGAGTGCCCTGTGGCAATCAGAGTTCCAGGCTAGGGACTATTCTCAAAGATCTTTATTGGCCACCATCAAAGCTGTCTCCCTACTGCTGTAAGTCCTCATTTCCACATATAAAGAGCTGATATGAAAGAAATCAAGACTCACGTGGAGCTGGATGTTGTCCCCAAAGAGGAGAGGTATATAAACTCTAAGGAGCTCCTTCTTGGCTTTCAGACAGAGTGCTTCAGAGAAAGGATGGAAGGGAGATTATTATTATTTTTTTTTCCTACAGTGTATCTGTGCTCACTGGAGGGGGGAAGAAGATGAGCGAGAGAAAAAGTGAGAAATCACCCTGTGGAAATCACCATTGATGGCCATGCTGTAATCTATCCTTCACTCTCTCCTTGGGATTTTAGACATGCACACACCTACGCCCAGTGTGATTGTCAAGCTGTTGTGTCTGGAACTCAAACTGTGGTACTCCACAGTAGGTTATGTAAGATCTAGCTTTCTTAACCTCCATGCCGCATGCTGGCCCAATTATTTTAATTTTTTAATTCAACAGTTTATTTGCATGTATTTATCAGAGGTTTATTCTGTGTTAGGCCTAGTACTAGGCCTGGAATATGCCAGAAAACAAGATGGTTCTTTACACTCACCAAGGTTATATTAAATGCTTAGCATAGTGAAGCACCTTACGTAGCACCACCTTAAACCCCCATTCTTCCTGTTTTACGTCCAAGTAAGTAGCCTAAGATGACACACTAATAAATCTTAGAGCTTGGATTTAGGCTCAGGATGCTCAAATCCCAAATTTGTTACTTTTGGCAAGGACAATCTGATACAGGCTCACAGAGGAGGTGGTTTCAGAGATGAATCTATCTGTAGAGGTGGAAAAAATTTCATTCCTAATCCTCAAAAACCAGAATAGTGTGAATAAAATACAGAAAAAAGGCTGGAGCTGTAATGCATTTTGGAAGAACTTGGAGCAGCCATTTTTGGTTGGAACAGGGCATATGGGAGGGAGAGGACTGCATGGCACTTGGAGGCACTACAGTAATGGAGGGGAGGAGGAAGGAGGCTCAGTTCCCCCTGGAGAGCAGCTGGCTTGGGGCCTAGACTCTATGTCCCAGCACAAAGGACAGGTTAGACATGCTTCTAGTGCAAATGGCACTTCAGCATTGAAGTGGAAAGGACACAGCTTATGGACATAGAAATTCACTTCTTTGGGGGACCAGCAGTTAGAGTAATGGCTATGTCAGTGAACTCCCATGTAACCGACTGCAGTTCGAGTCCCAGACCTGGTGGCTTAAACTCATGCAGGGCGTGTGTGTGTGCATGCCCAAGATCCCAAGAGGAGAATGGAGGAGAAGGGATTGCGGCATGGTCATCCCCCCTGGAGGGTGATTTCTTGCCTTCTGTCTCTCTGTCTTTCTGGCAAGCACATGCGCTTTATAGCAAAAACCTCTCAAAAAAAAAAATTCACTTCTTTGGAAGCACACATCTAGAGATAATAATTTATCCAAAAATTAAAAAAAGAAAGCATATTTGATCTAAATTAAAATGATGCCCACAAATATAAAATCCTTCCATTTGGATCACCAGCAAAGCACTGGCTCCTTTTCAATTTCACTTGAGGCTCACACCAGGCCTGTGCTGCTGACAGGGCCGAGATGACTGTTTTCTCTAATGATGGGGAAATGGAGACTAAGACACAGGAAATGGCAGGGCCTTGGTCATGGTTAACCTCACCTGGGACTCACATAACAGCCATGTGTGTCCTGTCCTTTCCTTGTGCTGAGGTTGCTATGATTCTGGAGGTAGAAAGTGCATAAAGGCATTTACTGAGTTCTACTCTGTGTCTCCCTAAAGCCTTATGATTAGGTATGAAAATTCCTATCTTAAAGGTAAGCCAGCCGAGATGTAGAGAGGTTAAAACATTTGTCAAGATCATACAATGAGTAAGTGAAAGAGGTTAGACTTGAGCTTCCGTCTGTTTGTTCACAAAGCCCAGGTTACTTTCACCATATCATGAGGTCCTTTGATCTAAGATCCAATAATGGAAAATGTAGTCTGCCACCAAAATAGCATAAAAAAGAAACAGAACATGAAAAAAAGGAAGAAGAAATTAAGAAATCATTACTACTCTTTCTTCCTTGACTACAACAAATTCAGCACTACTATTGTAACTTGGGCTCTCTCATTTTCTAGATGAGTCTGCATTTGACATCATATTTGATCCTCACAAGAGAGCTATGAAGGACAGAGGACACATAACTTTCCACACATTTAAGAAATGGAGAAACTGAAGTTCAGAGAGGTTAAGTAATTGTGGAAGTCACAAATAGTCAGTTACAAATCTGGAATAGAATCCTATCCAAAAGCTGTTTAACCTGAAAAAAAAAAGGGAGGACTTTCAGCAGTACTCCTTGAAATGTTATAGCCACACTCATGGAAAGAAAACCTTTTTCCAGTGGGATCCAGTGAACACTTTCTATATCCCAATGTATCTCTCTCAATATTCTCCCTCTCTCTCACACACACAAGCACACACACAAACATCAAATGTTTCAAGAACAAAGCTTATTCTTACTTCCTACAATCTATCCTGTTATTTTCTCTTCTGTTCCATTTTGTTTTGTTACATAAAATGCAGGTTCTGATTCATTAAATGTATTTTAATATCTTACTAAAGGATCAAAGACAAGTTTGGGGTGGGAACCACTGACAGAAGGGTAACATAAAAGCCAGCTGAAAAGCTACAAAGGACTCCAACATGGATGAAAAAATGCTTATGCTCCATCATTAGAGATGGCAAAACTACCACCAGTGGGTGAAAACTGTATGAACACAGATTTCAGGTCGATGTGAAGAGGTCTTTACTAATGGTCAAAAGTGTCCAAAAACAGAAAGAATACCTTGGCAAGTAGTGAGTTTCCTGGCTCTGGTGCCATACAAGCTGAAGCTTGAAATGTGGGAGTCCAGCTTCCTAAGCCTTTTTTTTTTTTTTTAAGGTTTTTGCCTTAGAGCACATGCACTTACTGGAGAGACAGAGACAGAGATTGTGAGAGGGAAAGTGAGAAATCGCCCCCCAGGAGGATGGCTATACTGCAATCCCTTCTCCTCCCAGAATCTTGGGCAAGCATGCACAAGTGCATATTATGACTTTCAAACCACCAGGTGTGGGACTCGAACCGCAGTCAGCCATGTGGGAATCTGTTGGCCCCATTAAGTTTGAATATTTCTTGAGAGGGATTCTGTAGAAGAAATTGTAGGTGACCTCTAAGTTCCTTTCTAGGCTAGAACCACAATTTAATGTCTTTTCCTCATTTTCTTCCCCATGACAGCAGCCATCACAGGAAATTCGGACTTTGATGTCAGAGGACACAGAGAAAAAATCGTGATGCTGAACTTTGGTTCCACTGGCAAATGAGAGAAATTATATACTACTTTCTCTATTCTCAGAAATGAAGAATAAAATAGCAGATTAGAAGAGGAATCAAGGTAGAAAATCCAAAAAACCCAAGCAAAGGAATGGGTTATGTTAGTCTTTACTCTGCTCTTTTTTTTCTTCTTCTTCTTCTTTTTTTTAATCATGGGACACAAGGCCCATTTTTCCCATTTGTGGAGTGGAGATAAGATATAGCTGGAATGCATTGTCAGGGACTGTTCCAGTTCTCATGTTCCAAATATTCTTGTTGCCTTATTCCTGGGTCCCTCTGTCACTGCTTGGGATGCCAGGAAAGCAAAAGGAAGAGGAAAGAGTAGCTTCTATCTCTCCTTTAGAGGGAAGAAGGAAGGAACAATTATGGCCCATCCCCATGGCCTTGTGCTGACTTAGAGAGTCTCATCCCATCAAGCGCTTGGGTCACGGAGTTCAATTCATTAATTTTCGCAGTGGAGGGAGGCTGACAGGCAGAGTGCTGACATGAATCATGATGGATCACCGGGAGAGGGCCCAGGAAAATCTGCAGCTTAATCAGACCCAGAGAGTCTCTGCGGGCATTAATGTAGGCCAAGTGCTTTCCAGCCAATCAGACCCTATTCCAATTTAATGTTGCAAATTGTTACCACGTGGTTCAGCCTCTCAACCACAACTAAAACTCAAACTGGGTTACTCATCTGTTCTTTAATCCTACTCATTTGGAAGCACCTGCCTGGTCACTGTCTCTGTGACAGTTTGCAGGGAAGAAGGTAGATAAAGTACAGTGTCAAGAATTAGTGTAGGATCATGTAAAGGGGCTGGGAATCCCTGCTTCACTACTTTCAATTCATGTTTCCAAAGCCCAAGCTTTGCTTGTTAGTAGGCCTGCAGTTTCTTCATAGCCTGTAGGATAAAAATTCAAGCCTTTTACTGTCGAAATTCTTTAGCCTTATCCCCCTCCCCCAGTATGTATCCCTAGGCCTCCTGTGCCTCAGCTTCAACCAACCACTTGCGCTCACAAAAATGTGCTTATGCTATCACATCTTGAAGCATGTGTTTGCATGTGCTGTGCCCTCTGCCTAAAATGTCTTTCTTTGTGCCCTGTTCTTTACCATCCTTTAATCTAGAGCCCAGGGTCACCCAGAGAATCACATATCAAACTAGCAGAACCTTGAGAGAAGGGAATCATCTATTTCGCCAAGATGGGGAGTTGGAAGGTCTAGATAGCAGCACTATGTAAGGACAGATAGGGGGCATGCTCCACCATTAACTAACTATGTGGCCTTAGGCCTCCCATTTCTTTCTGAACCTTAGCCATTTCTTCATAGCTCTTTGTGTGTATATGTGTGCACAGGTACACATATGTGTACATATGTCTTATATTAAATGAGTAGAAAAGTATATTGTGATTTGTAGATCCCTTTGACACAAGTTAATTGAGAATCCAGTATGAATGATATGTTATTCTAGGCCTTACTGACAGAGTAATGAGCACAACAAAGTCTCTGCTCACATGAAGCTTACATTGCTTTGATAAGAAACTCACATTAGGGACCAGCATCTGGTGTAATGGTTATGTCACTGGACTCCCACATAGCCAACCACGATTCAAGTCCCAGACCCCCTGGCAGTTTAAAACTCATTATGGGCACATGTGCATGCATGTCCAGAGACTGAAAGGAATATGGAGGAGAAAGGATTGCAGTGTGGTCATCTTCCCTGTGGGGGTAAGGGGGGGTGGAAGTGGGGGTTGGGTTGATTTCTTGCTTCCTATCTCCCTGGCGAGTGTATACTCCCTGTAGCAAAAATCTCTCTAAAAAAGAAAAGAAAGAAAAAGAAAGAAAGAAAGAAAGAAAGAAAGAAAGAAAGAAAGAAAGAAAGAAAGAAAATTATATTAGAAGAAGCCAGAAAGAACCCTGGTCTTTTTCACTGAGTTTTGCAGGTACAATTAGAGGTGGACATTTGGTCACAAATAGGGACCAAGACAACTGGCAACTTTGTTCTTAATTAAAAAGTGGGCCAAGCAATAAATGGGAATGTGATGATTCAGCACCAGGGACAGCACCATATCTAATAAATGTTTCAGGCATTGCTTGGGGAACTTATCTGTTCAATCTGACCTGGTTTAAAGAGGCTCTGTAAGAATCTACACTTGGCATGTGTATGCAGGACCTGATTCCACTTTCATGGCTATGTATGACGTGTTCAAGAGTTGTCTATTAGTAAAGGTCTCCCCAATAAGTGTCCAGCCAAGCCTCTTGGTTGAACATTCTAAAATCGGAAATAAAATAAAACACTGAACTCTAAAGTCTGAAAAGAAAATACTACACCACTTCTGAAATGTCTCCCAAGACTCTCTCTTCACTTCTACTTCTGCTTTCTATCTCTTCCACCATCTGTAGTCCTAAACTGTGCATTTGACTAGAAATGTATCACTCGAGGCACCTGTGGTGGAGTAAAATTGGTTAGGATTTCATGGTCCCATCCAATTTCAGCTAGCAGCAGGCAAAGAGGGGGAAATGTTCAGTTATGGGCAGCCTTATACTTTTTGATTTTTTCAAAGCAAAGCAAAGTTTGCAAAGATGGCTTTTTGTTGCTCTCTCCCCTAAAATATATTGTCCCTTAAGAATAATCTTGCCAGATTGTCACATATTCTTTTAGGAGATATCCTTAAAAATATACTTCTCAGGTAAGGGATATAGTTTTTCATCTTTCTTTATTGTTTTTATCATTATTATTTGAATCCTTTCTCTCTCTCTCTCTTTTTTTTCTTTTTTTGGATCAGCATTAAGCTAGTGACCTCTACTATCTAGGAATCAAAGCTGCACATTACCAAGATAGTAAATCTGAGCCCAGGAATTCACAGAGCTTTACCCAAAAATAGAGGATAGAATTTAGATCATTAGAAGGGACAGAAATCTGCTTTCTCTGTTACGAGGCAGAGTCAAAAGACATGGTGTTCAAGCATCAGAATATGCAAAAAAGTATTTGAAATCACTAATTTTATCTCATAGCCAATATTGAATATGTCTACCCCCACATTGTGTTCGATTTTTAAAAAAATTCTTAGCATTTCCCTTCCTATTATTTTAAGGAAAAAATACAGATATTTTTCCTCTGAGGAGTCATTTTAACATTCTCAGTCCACATGGGCTAGATCTGGCTGCATGAGTCTAGGTCTGGGGTGACCTCCTGACCTCGGGTTGGTCAATTGCAGCATCATAGTGATTTGTTTAGGGTTTGATGTAGGCAAAAAATGGCCCACAAAGATGTCCAGCCCTTTATCCTTGGAACCTGTCATTATGTCAGATTACATGGCAAGAGAGAATTAAGATTGCTACTCAGCTGGCCTTGTCATAGGGAAGTTATTCTGGCTGTGCCAAGATATGCCCCAATAAGGGTCCTCAAATGGAAGAAGGAGGCAGAGAGGAGGTTACAGTGTTATGGTATGAGGACAACTCGATTCACTCTTCTTGATTTTGTGTATGGAGGAAGAAGACCCTGAGCCAAGTGTGTTAGACAGGGTTCTCCAAGGAGGCAGAACCAATAAGATATGTGTGTGAAATTTATTAGGAGAATTGGATCACATGATTATGACTGCTGAGAAGTCCCATAATAGGCCATCTGTAAACTGGAGACCTTGAGGTGCTGCTAATATGACTCAGTGCAAGTCCAGAGACCTGAGAGGTAGGAAAGCCAATACTGTAACTCTCAGCTGGAAGCCAAAATCCTAGGGCCTGCTGGTCTAAGTCCTAGCGCTCAAAGCAGTTCAGTCTTGAGTTCTGATGTCCAAGTCAACAGAAGAAGTGTATATCCTGTGTTCTCTAAAGAAACCCTTCCATCTAGGGCCACTGTTTCTCTCTGGGCCCATCGCTGATTAGATGGTGCCTACCCATATTGAGGGGTAGTATATGCAGATTCACATTAATCTCCTCTAGAAAGTCCCCTACTGAAATAACGCTCTATCAGGTTTCTAGTATTCCTTAGTCAGTGAAGTTGACAAAATGGCTGATAAACTAACCATTATGCCAAGAAATGTGGGTGACCCTAGAGTATGGAAAAGGTGAGGAAACAAATTCTTCTCCAGAGCCTCCCTAGAACAGTCCAACTAATACCTTATCTTTAACCACTAGAACCATTTCAAACTTCTGAACTACAGAAGTGTAAGCTAAGTGCTGTTTTAAGCCACTACATGTGTAGTAATTCCTTAGAGCAGCAACAGAAAACTAACAAAGACATGAGCAAAGGATGATTTTCTCAGATATTTTGGCTGAAAATAAGAAGCACTCTCTCTTTTTCCCCTAGTGATACTAAAGTATAAAGTAATCTTATCATCAGGGGAGAGTTTGCCTGAGAATAAAACCTACCTACCCAGAGGAGACAAGAATTAAAGAAGAGAGACAGGTTACAATGACTTTGTTTGAACATTTTTATCTAATCATCCTGAGACTAAAGATAGCCTTAGAAACTTTGTTCCTCGAAGAATTAAAGACTATCTTTGCCCTTTCACCAGTTCCAGTTGGATTTATACCACTTGCGAATGAAAGGGAAAAAAATAATCTCACCACAGGTGAAATAAACACCACTTCCTGAAATATTTTATTCCATTTTTGGACACTTCTCTATTGTTCTTTTTTAAAAGTAGAACTGGAATCAGCTAACATATGGCTTCTACCCAATGATATTTATGTGCTAAGGCCACAAAGGAAAAGTTAAACTCCCTCTTCCTCTGGAGAGATATTCAGAATTTCAAGTAGTAATCCCCACCAAGATTCCCAAGTCATCTCTTCTCCAGGCTAAATCCTCCCAGTTATTTTCAGAATTGTGTCAATATGGCTTTGAACCCTTTTTACTACCCTGTGGTATATCTTTCCTGGACACCTTCAATGTTCATAATGTTTTCATTAAAGATAACACCACAAGTGAGCATAATATTCTTGGGACCAGCAGTTAGCATAATGGCTATGTCACTGGACTCCCACATAGTCGACCATGGTTCGCATCCCGGACCCAGTGGCTTAAAACTCATGCCGGGCACGTGTGTGTGCCCAAGATCCCAAGAGGAGAATGGAGGAGAAGGGATTGTAGTATGGCCATCCCCCCTGGGGGGTGATTTCTTGCTTTCTGTCTCTCTGTCTCTCTCTGCCTGTCTGGCGAGCACACGCGCCCTATAGGAAAAACCTCTCAAAAAAAAAAAAAACATATATTCTAAAATATAACTAATCAGATCAGAATATACCTGTTCTTGGTGAAAGACATTTATTGAAGAAATCTAAATCGCAAATCTACACCAACACCACCACAAATGTTTTTTTCTTTGGTATCCACATAACACTCTTACCCAACAGTTTTACCCAAAAGACTGTGTTTGTCCTAGGTGCTACTGTTTCACTTATCTTTCACTAACTCTATGCTTACCCCGATCTTATGAATGATAGTTTAACTACACGGAGGTCTTTGGAGCCTGCCTACTGAATTTCATTATGGAAAGAAGCAGATAGTGAAATTTTGCAAAATTTCAATTCAGACAAGCTTGGATTCAAATTCTGTCTTCACTACTAATGATCGCATGACCCTGGGCGGCTCTATAATCTCTCCAAATCACAGCTTCATTGTGATAAAATAGTCACAGCATCTCCCCCACACCACTGTTGATGAAATATGGGGTTGTCAGAAAAATCATCATATATTTTTAATACGGAAAAAATAGAAAATATGTCATGACTTTTCTGGAAATCTAATAAATAAGATAATAAAACATGGAAAGGGCTTGGTGTAGGAGTCCAGTAATGTAACCACTACACTATCTGCTGGTCCAATAGCTGCAGTACTTTTTTTTTTTTTCTTGAGAGAGATTTTGCCTTTTTTTTTTAAGAGAGAGACTTTGCTATAGGGCATGTGCATTCGTCACAGAGACAGAGAGAGATAGAGAGACAGAAAGTGAAAAATCACTCCTGAGGGGTATTGTCCTGCTGCAATCCCTTCTACATTTTACTCTTGGGACTTTGGGTATGCACGCACACACACCTGGTATGAGTTTTAAGTCACTGGGTCCAGGAGTTGAACCATAGTCATCTAAGTGGAGTTCAGCGACATAACCATTACTCCATGTGCTTGCTGGTCCCAGCTGCAGTATTTTGAACACACATTCACAAATTCTTTGACACTACTTCCTCCAGGAGGTAGATTTTAATCCTTCTGTATTTGAGGGAAAGAAGGGACTCAAAGTTTGCAAAAAAATAGAATTGAAGTCCAAGTTTACTTTGGTGCAAAAAATTCTGAAATCCATGGCATGTACACTCACTGGAGAGAGAGAGACGGAGACAAAGACTGGGAGAGAGAAAGTGAGAAATCATCCCCCCAGGGGGATAGCCATGCCACAATTCTTTTTTTTATAAAAAGCATAGCTTTTTTCTTTTTTAAAAACACTTATTTTTCATGAGCTTTTTGAGGACTCATTGTACGCTGGACTTAGTAACTTGTTTCTAGATAACAGAGTACAGAAAAAGAAAACTAGTGGGTCCAGCAGGTAGCATAATAGTTAAGGGCACTAGACTCCCACATGGCCAAAAGCAGTTCAAGCCCAGACCTGGTGGCTTACTTTCTCACTTCCCCCCCCCCCACTCTCTTTCTGGTCAAATTAAAATAAATAAATGAATGAATAAATAAAGTCAAATAAAATAATACTTAAAAAAAGAAAAAGAAAACTAATAACTTGAGAGTGATGAAACCTGGCAGACACCAACTTAAACAAGTGGTCAAGGTTAACATCATCGGTAATAAGGCATGTCGATGCCATGTACTTGATATGCTGCAATGAGAAGCACAGTTCACCTCTGTGGTATTCTTCTTCCAAATCTACAACCATAGTCTAATTATGAGAAAACAACAGAAAAATCGAACGTGAGATATCTTACATATACATTACCAGGACTCTACAAAGGTGTCAAGGAAAGACTGAAAAGAGTTAAAGGAGACATGAGAACTAAGGAAAACACGGTATCATGGACTGGATTCTGAGCCAGTAAAAAGACATCAGAGGGAAAATTGGGGAAATAGAAATAAAGTCTTTAGTTGATAGTGCTGCATCAATGTTCATTTCTTGGTTTTAATAAATGCATGTTTTAGGGACCAGAGTTGGCGTAATGGCTATGTCGCTGGACTCCCATGTTGTCGACCATGGTTTGAGTCCCAGACCCGGTGGTTTAAACTCACGCAAGGCGCATGTACATGTGTACTCAAGATCCCGAGAGGAGAATGGAGGAGAAGGGATTGCGGCATGACCATCCCCCTGGGGGGTGATTTCTCACTTTCTGTCTCTATGTCTCTCTCAGTGTTTCTTGGAAGTGCATGTGCCCTATAGCAAAAAAACCTCACCAAAACAAAACAGAACAAAACAAAACAAATGCATATATTAATCATAGTTATGAAAGATGTTAACCTGAGAGAAGGAAAGAAAAAAGCTACAAGGGAATTCTCTGAACCACCTTTACAAATCTGAGATTACTTCAAAATAAAAATTAAAAAAAAAAACTTTAAAAAAATAAATAAATAAAAGCAACGTCTCCTCAATACTCCTCAGTGGTATTGTACCAAGTCATGCGATAGGATACAGAGACCTGGCTTCTGGATTCAGCTCATTCACTGATTTCGTGATAGCTTGAATAAATTCTGGCACCTTCTAGGACATGGCTGCTCCATCAGTTACACAGCCTTGGTGGTGAGTGAGCTGAATGGAAAAACTGAAGTGACGCCCCCATCCGCAGCTCTTCCAAGCTCCTAGCCAGTACATACCCACTTTGATCAGTTAATATTAGATGTCCACACAGCATTTCATTGGATATAAAAGATCTGCTGGAGCCAGCAGGTGGTGTAGTGGTTAAGTCACTGGATTATCACATGGTCAACCACAGTTCAAGTCTCGTACCTGGCTGCTTGAAACTCATGACAAGAGCGTGTTGTTCATGCCAAAATACCAAAAGGAGAATGGAGGAGAAGGGATTGTGGTGTGACCATATGCCCTGGGAAGTGATTTCTCACTTTTTCTCTCCTCATCTCCAGTGACCACATGAGCCCTACAGAAAAAAAAAAAAAAAAAAAAAAAAAAAAGACACTCTATCTTAAAAAAAATAAAAATTCTTCTGAAAAATGTTGAAAAGGTACTGAAAAAGATCATTTATAGTGTCCCTTTCTAAACTTACTTTCACCACTCCTCCTGCTGCCAATCTCCTCGAATGAATTAGGAATGACTTAACATGCTGTTTTCTCCTTTCCCCTCTAAGTCCATAAGCTTTCTCAGGGTGGGACCCATGTCTGTTTACTGGTGTTATCAGCACTCAGTCTTGGTCATGAGACAGAGGAGTTAACAAGATGTAAACTGGTGTTGCACAGGATGCTAAAAGCTGAAGAAACTCTGGGAAAGCCATGTGGTGTGAATCAAAACCTGGACCTTAGGGTTCTATCAGTATCACCTATTGGAAAATGATCTTGACTAAGAAGCAGAAGTTGTAACTCATTGGCTGATGTACAAACTCTTGCCACATTTGAGGCAATGCTCTCTTTCTCCACAAAGTTTTTCTTGATCTTTCCAGCTGGAAGTAACCTCTTTCTCTTCTATATTCTCATTGTCTTTGAATATGCCTTGACTCAGTGCTACCTTGTATTCTCTCAGTACCTAAAGGTATGAAAACTTTCATCTTAGAATTAAGAGGTTGTGTTTGACAACATAACTTGTACATGAGAGGTATCATGACAGTTAAAGAAGTCAACAAACAAGCTCCAGGTCCTTGGTTCAAAAGGTCAAAACATAACTCCAACAGATCTGTTTGATTTCCAGCTCTGCCCATTCCTACAATGTGACCTTAGATGAGATGCTTAATGTCTCTGGGGCCTCAATCTCAAATCAGACAGGGTGACAATTCCAGGAATATAACACAGTAGTTGACATACAGTGAGTGAGTGAGTGGATTATTCAAGAAATATTAGTTAAATAAATGACTAAATTGCAACCTCTTCAAGTTTCAGTTTCTATATCTGTGAAATAACACACAGATAACTACCTTGCCTATTGTGCATTAAATAGCAGAGCATAGACAAGCATTCAGCATGATACCTGGTGCAAGGCAATAGCTCAGTAAATGTTTGTTTCTCTCCTAGTCTTTTCCCATCAGGTATTCTTTCCAATGAGGGACACACTTAAGCACTTCTTCCAGCCATGTGGTTCATTATGGAAGCCAAATTAAGAATCCAAGGTGTTTATATTTGAGAAAACACAAAAGATGCTAGACTACCAAGTGTGGCATGGGGTGTAATATATTCACAGTAGCTCTGCTAAGAAAACATCCAGGCCCCCAGTTGAGAGACTAACACAGTACCATTAGCATAACAGGTGTCTTTGCTACAAGAATGACACTTTAAAGATAAATCCCCTCAACACATTCCCCAAACGCAGGAAAGCATATTTAATTACACTTAATGCAATCTTTTCCTCTAGCTCTGTGCTTGGAGGGGGCACGTCATCCCATAAAGTTGGGAAGGTTTGTATAAAAATGGCTTGAATCCAGAACTGCTTCTCAGCTCTAGGACCCAAAGGAAAATGTCAACAATGGTGATTCAGGGAAGGAACTATGGGTTTCCTTTGTTTGCTTGAGGAACATCTAGCCCGGAGAGAAAATGATAGGATAAAAAAAGGAAAACACACTGGTACCCAAGAGAACCATACTTCCCTCTGGGCAAGATACCAGGCTGGTTGTTGTCATAGATTATTTTTAATGCACATAGAATAGAAAATGGTGTATAACTATTTTTTAATTTTAATTTTGTTTATACATTAAATCACTATACATCCCTTAGCTTGTAAAATGAATTTTCCCAACATGAATACACTTCACACCAGTCCAGTGGAGGACATTATGCATGTTCTAATCAACAGATAATAATCCATTTCTGTGTCTGACAAAGGTCTTGCTGCTCTATTTTTCTCCTTAATATCTTTCTTCACACTCATCCCCTTTTTCCACCCTCCTCCCACATTGTATCCAGTATCCATAACCATTTTCCATGCTTCTATATTCTCTCATCTTTCAGTTTCTGCCATAGAGTATGGACAGTTGGTATGTATTAAGAGGAGACATACATTGTCTCTCTTTCACAGCCTGGCTTGCTTCACTCAGCAGTAAATCTTCCATATTGGAGGAGACAAAGATCTAGGGGGTTTGAGTGACCTTTCAAGGTCACATAGTTAATGACTGAGGAGCTTAGAGTTGAGTCCAGGTTTGTCTGGCATCCACTGTGCCAGCAGTTTTCACTTTTCTGTATACATATGTGTGCTGCATTATGTCCTGGGTCTTGAATTTCATACACATTCTCTCACTGAATCCTCATGCTTCTTTGGTACTATTTTTCCTGTTTTACAGTAGAGAAAACCAAGGCTCAACTAAGTTAATCAACTTACTCATAGACACAAATAGAGGTAATAGAAAATTTGGAATTTAAACCCAAGTTTGTCCACCTTTTATTCTCAATATCACAGACTACCTTGCTGTGAGAGTTTTAGGATGTGAATTCTCATATGTGGATATTGGTTCTTCAATTTTCTTATTTTTAAAAACACTGTATTATATTATGATAAAAACACTTAACATGGGATCATTAGATCTAACCTCCCAACAAAATTTTAAGTGTATAATATGTTACTGTTGACTATAGGTATAATAAAGGACAAAAGGTCCCTAGAACGTATTCATCTTGCTTGACTGAAACTTTATGCCTATTATCCATAACCGCTCATTTACCCCTCCCCCTAGTCCCTGGTAACCATCATTCCACTCTTTGATTCTATAAATTTGACTATAACTCATTACTTACATGAATTATGTAGTATTTGTCTTTTTGTGACAATGAAGGTTACAGAAGACCTTAAAGCAAAATCCTTAAAGGCTCCTTGTATCTTTAACATGTCATGGTTTTACAAGCATTTTTGTCATGAGTTCTTCTCTACTTGTCATCACAGGCATTGCTAACCTGTTAATTACCCCAGATATCTGGTATAAGACATTACGATGGAGTGGCTGTATGATCCTGAACATGATGACCCTTTCTAAACTTAAACCTCCTCAACTATAAAACAGGGCCAACAATAATAATAACAATAGTAAAATCTAGAATATTGGGGCTGGCAGGTGGAGTAGTGGCTAAGGTGGCTGGACTCCCACATGGCTGACCAGAGTTCAAGTCCCGGATCTGGCAGCTTGCTTTCGCACTTTCCTTCTCTCTGTCTCTCTCTGGTCAACTTCAATAAAATAAAATAATGACAATGAATAAAATTTTAAAAAACTAGAATATCAATGCCTAAATATTCAAAGATGGTTTGTTTTTGAGGATATAATGCAACAGTAAACATGTGAACTTATCCTGAAATTGTGAAAGCACAATATAAATATTAGCTAGCATTATTATTATTATTATTATGTTAACTATTACTACCAAGGTAAAATGCATTCTTTGAGGGTGATTAACTTCTGTCAACATAACAGAGTTGATTTTGTTTTAATTTGCTATAGGGTACATATACTAACCAGAAAGAGATGGACAGAGAGATAAAAAAGAGAGAGAGAAGAGAGAGAAGGCACTTCCTAGAAAGGATGGTCATTCCTCAGTTCCTTCTCCATTCTCCTCTTAGGATTTTAGGCACATACACTTAAGAGCCTGGCATGTTTTCAAGCCCCTGGGTTCAGGACTCAACCACTCAGTTGGCCATATGGGATCCAGCTGCCTTAACCAACATGCTACCAGTTGCCCCTAGAGTTGATTCCATGAAAACATAAATTGTCCTTATTGGCTCACAGTTGAGAATCCCCATGTTTTACAAATCCTACTTCAAAGTTTTTCACTGAGATTTTAATAGATACTTTCAAATGTATACTCACAGGAAAGCGAGGAACTGCTCTAATAGCTTAGCAGCTAAAGTAGAGACCTAGGACTCCTGGATTTGAGTCTGAGCTCCATCACCTCTAGCAGAAGAGTTTGTCTCTTTGAGTCTCAGTTTTCTCGCTGGACTGCTGCAGAGAGTAAATGAGCTAAGGGTGTGTAAAGCATTTAGCAACTGTTCTCAGCACATTAAAACAATGACCATACTATGCTATTATTAATACCAAATTTTTACTGAAGCTCAAACAGCCACTGCAGAGGATGGGGCCCAAGCACATAAGCATGCAGAAGTGGAACTAGAAGAGGACTCAGGTGCCCCTTTGCAATGCCTGTTACCTCCCTGCCACCTGCTCTAATATGTGCCTTTTCACATTGCGTTAAAGGGTGAAAAATGCATTTGCTTAAAATCCATCTGCTTTCTATAACTTCCAGAGACCAAAATCTGCACGGGCAGCAGTTCTTCGCTGCTCCTAATTAATTCCTAAACAAAGACCGCTCTGGCGGCAGCACCGTTTATGAAGCCAGTTGACCTCCTGGTGCAGAAATGATGACACAGACGTTGTTGCTGCTTCACAACCTCATTTTTCACTTTGCACTACTTGATCAGGCCACATACATTTCCACCTTCCAAGGAGCAGGAGATGGTCCCTGTGCTAGCCCCGAGACCCTGTCACTGCCACAGCTGCCAGCCTTCCTCCACTCATGGACCTCCAACAGCAGTCTGGGGTGGAACAGGCCGGAAAAACATTGGCTTGGAGTTTGTTTGAACTGAGGGATTCCCAAGTTAGGGAATCTCTCATCTGAGGGGTGCCTTGGAAGCTACCAGTAATCATAATCATAGTCACCACCAACAGGGCATCATGCACCAGTTATTGTCCTGGGGTACCTCCTTCAATGCTATCTTTAAGCTAGGAGTTACTGTCTTGAATTTAAAGTTAAAACAACAACAGCAGGATACTGAGGATATAAAGACAGGATTCACAACTCTAGAGCTGCCATTCATGTGGCACTCCTATAAATGCAATATGAAGCACTTCTATCAAGGCACCCCACTGGGCCTCACTCCATCACTTTAAGGCCCTGACAGGACAGACAAGTCTTTCCAGGCCATGTAATTAGTAGATGGAAAGGTGGACTTAACAGGGTCTGGGCCTTTCCTCTGAGTTAGCTCTTTTCATTCTCACAGGTCTAAGTCAATGAGGAGATTATGGGCAAAACACTCAGAATCGAGACTGGACAGGTATACGACTTTGGGCAACCTTAGTCTCTTCATCCATAAAGAGAGCCTAGCCTTGCGTATGTCTTCTGTAAATCACCATGAACAGACAGTTTTGTAAGATTTAATGAATGTGTACAACAAAGACCATGCTGGCATATAACAGGGATTCAAAAAATTGTTGCTGTAACAAAATGGAAGCAGATATCATCAACGTTTCTCCCTGCAAACTCTAAATCTGCATTTAGCTTTTAATACTGCTAAGAAAAAGTCACAACTGTAACACAGGGCAAGGTTCTCCCATTGTCTACTTGCTTTCATTCATCAGACAGCTCAACAGGCTGCAACTGCACACCAGGCACTCCCTGTCTTCTTTGGGTTTTTAGAGAGATTTTTGCTATAGGCATGTGCACTCATGACAGAAAGAGAAACAGAGAGACAGAAAGTGAGAAATCACCCCCTGGGGGAATGGCTACACCACAATTCCTTCTCTTCTGTTTTCATCTTGGGATTTGTGGCACACATGCACATGTGCCTGGTGTGAGTTTTAAACCACTGGGTCTGGAACTTGAACTGCAGTCGACTATGTGAGAGACTATGTGGGAGTCCAGTGACATAACCATTATACCATCTGCTGGTCCTGACACTCCCTGTCTTCTAAAAGATGCTCGCCTCTCTCTTTTCTTTCCTTCCAACCCTATACACCTTCTGCTTTGTAATCACCTCCTTTTCCCTTTCTAGTATGCCCCTTTGTCCCAGGAATGAGAACAAGAGAGAAGGGAAAACATGGATCCCAGTTCCCTTGTCCTCCAGCCAATAGGCACAAAACATAATTCCTGCCATATTAGTTTGCTTAAGGTGCCTTAATTGAACACTACAGACAGGATGGCTTAAACAACAGAAATTTATCTTCTCATATTCCTGTTGGCTGAAAGACTAAGATCAAGGAGCCACTGAGGTTGGTCTCTGGTAAAGTCTCTGCTCCTGACATGCAGATGGACACTTTCGTACTATAAAACTTCACAGGGCCTTTCCTCTGGGTGACCATGTCACTGGTGTCTCTTCTAGTTATAAAGACACCCGTCCTACTGAATTAGGGTCCTACTTTTAGGAAATCGGTTACCCTTCATGACCCGTTTAAAGGTCTTATTTCCAAATACAGTCACATTGGGGGCTAGGAATGAGACATTCGGATTTCGGGGGACATAATTCAGTATGTAACATGCATTCTAAATATCAAAAGAGGAAAAGGCTGAGTATTCTTAAATCACTAGTGTATAGAGAAACATCCACCAAGATCCTTACCTACCCAGTTCTGGCAGTGATATAGGGTTTCTTTTTTTGCCACTGATCAATCTTGTGGCCCTAAGTGGGCTCTTTCTCTAAGATTCTTCTGCCATACAACGTTGCAAAGAACATTTTACATATAGTGCCAGGACATTTTAAATGGGAATGTGTTCCATCAACATTAGTTGGTCAAGAGGGTTTGGAATTGTATCAAAGCATTTAAAACCAGGAATTATTCCCTCACCTCCTATAAATTGATTAAACAAAATGTGAGCAGGACTGGCAGGTAGCATGGTGGTTAATTAAGAGTGCTGGACTCCCACATGGGAGGCTTGCTTTCTCATTTTCCCTCTCTCTCTCTCTCTGTTTCCCTTTATCTCTCTCTCTCTCTCTCTCTCACACACACACACATACCCACACACAAACATACATACAAACACAGTCTCTCTCTGGTCAAATTTAAATAAATAAATTTAAATAAAATAATTCTTTTTAAAAAAATGTGCAGTTGAAATTGAGGTGTTGGGGCCAGCAGGTGGTGTGGTAGATAAGGGTGCTGGACTCCCATATGGCCAACTGCGGTTCAAATTCCGAACCCAGCAGCTTGCTTTCTCACTTTCTCACTCTTCCCTTTCTGGTCAAATTAAAATAAAATAAATAAATAAACCTAAATTAAGAAAAAAAAATAGAGGTGGAATAGCTACGAACTTTTGAGAAATTTTTATTTATCAGATACCACGTTTATACTAAACATAGATGTTTCTGTTTTCATAATGATTGTGTTAGAGGAGGTACTATTCTTAGTGTTTTTTAGACCCAGAGTGGGCAAGTAGCTAGCCTAAGATCACACTGCTATTAACAGTGAAAGGCTGACAGATCTGAGCCCAGCAGTTTGTCCTCTCCTCTCTCCAGGCTGCCACAATCATTGTAATGGCCCAGATCTGCCCTGCAGGTGCAACTTCTTCACCTGAGATCATCTGCAATGAAGAGAGAGGGGAGCTGGCCTTCATCTCCCCCCAGACATCCTCCAATGGCTCTGTGCACCATCTAAACAAAGCCTCTGGCACAGCCACCGACATATTTCACTCTCTATTAAGGAAAGCTGAGACAGGGCAGGCCTCTGGACACTTCATTAGGAGAACATCAGGACACATAAGGACTGTAATAAGCCAGGAACTGAAGAAAGTGTCCATGGGGAAAACCCAGAGCTGCACTAGCTTGTGCCCCTGCAGAATTTCAGAGAAGGAAGGGAGGGCTGGGGACTAGTGAATGAAGGACAGGGGCAGATGAGGCAGGGCTGCTGTGTAAAAGCAAGAGCCTGGGGGGCCAGCAGGTGGCGTGGTGGTTAAAGGTGCTGGACTCCCACATGGCAGACCATGGTTCAGGTCCCGAACCTGGTGGCTTGCTTTCTCACTTGCTCTCTCTTTCTCTGTTTCTCTCTGATCAAAATGGATAATAATAATAATAAATAATGTTAAATAAAATAATTAAAAAATAAAAAGTAAGAGCTTGGAGGCCAAATACAGGATCTGGATCCCAATGGGATCTCTCACTAAATATGATCTCACCTCTTAACCTGATGTACTTCAATGTACCAGTCTGGAGGATGGCAGTGCCAATGTTTGCCTGGCAGGGTTTTGTGAGAATAAAATAATCATTTAAAAATTAGTATGTCAAGGCTGATTTGCCCAGTGCCAGTCTTAATGAGCTATAGCCAGAATTCCATGCTGGTGTTCAAAGAAAGCATAGCTAAGGTGAGGCCCAGGAAGTTTCCTTTTGAACAGATACTAACATAAATTTTTTTTGTTGTTAGTGGTAAATTTGTGTGTTCTTTTCTTTTAAATCACTGTAAAGATATATGATTGACACATAAAAAGCTGTCTATATTTAACATGGACAACTCAATGGAAAGGGAACCCAGTACACTCACGGGCATTTGAACTGGCATAGCCATTACAGAAAACAGCAGGGAAGTTCATCCAGAAAATCAAATTGCAACTACCATATGACCCAGCAAACCAGTCCTAGATAATCCTTTAACTTTTTAAAAAGCTTATTCATTTTCTTCACTCATGAGCAAGAGAGACAGTACCCTCAATAGGGTCTTCACGTCACAATCCACCCCTGACCTCAGCCAGTTGTGGTTCATGGGCACATGTGTGACCAGCAAGTTAATGAAGGTCTCTTACTGCTTCTGAACATAAATCCAGAATCTTCCCTTGTGGATTCGCCTTTCAGAGTATCCGATTTTACCACTGTCTGACTGTTTGACCTACACAGACAATTCTTACATAGGAAGAACATCTTGTTCCACACCTAGTGAAATAACAGAAAACATTAGAATTTGACAATATTAGGCATTTCAAAAATCCTAATACATACAAATAAATCAAGGGATTTAAATTAAGATACCTTGTTTCCAATATTATGTTGCTTATGTTGGACATAATGCTTATTATCATCTCTGGACTTCAGTCTTCTGGTTGACATAAGCAAATGACCTTAAAGAATTATTCTAAGAATAAGGGAAACAATGCACATAAAGCTCCCAGCATGCTTCCTGGCATATATTAAGTGCTCAGTGTTATTTCTACCATAGGTTCATTTTCACCTAGCCTGTGAAAGGAACTTGTAATAATCCCATGAGTGCGGAAACCCAGGGGCACAAAAAAACATTCCATCTCAATTCCAACCTCACATTTTGTTTAATCAAGCAATTTACAGGGGGCAAAAATAATTAGTGGTTTTAAATGCTTTGATATAAGCAGGTGCTGCAATCATGATAAATCATCCCTGACATATGCCCAGCTTCTGCAAGTGACAGATGACAAACAAAAGCAGGACAAGGTCCTCTATCACAGGCAGAATCATTGAGTTAATGGAAGAATTATTGCTTCTGAAATCCACTCCAGTCCTATTGAGGGGAACGTTCCAATTTATCAAAGCCAAATGAACATTAATTGCAGCAGTCTGGTAAGTTTTCCAGCCGCTATGACCTTCATTGAATTTTAATCCAAAACAGATAAGATTTCCTTCCACAGAAGAGGAAACAACACAATTAGCTCAAAATGACAACTAGATTATGAAGCAGGCACACACAAGCAACGCACACACATTCACACTCATGCATACACACCCAGTGAAAATATTGATTCTATTTGACTTAAAATCAGCACAAAGGAGGCAGGCAGAGAAAAAGGTAAATAAATATCAACACACATCTGCATAACTCCCTCCTCCTCCTTCATTCAAGAGAGAAATTTTGGAGGCGGAAGACAAGATGGAGAAGGTGGCAGGCAGTAATGGAGACAGAATTTCTGTTAACTGCTGTAATTAATGTTATGTCTCATTGGGGAGAGATTAGGAAAAAACAGAGAGGGAAGGAAGAAAAAACAAGTATTATTTTGCTATTAAAGACGCCCTTGAGCTGGGGAACATTAGCAGCACAAGTTTGAATTGGGTAATTGTTTGACTGTATCAGTGGATTTGCAGATGGGATGATTACCACAATGGAGTGAAATATTGTTGTGCTGAACCTATGCCACATAAAGTGTTCATCATGAAGTAATAATAAGTCTTTTGCTGAGTATATCTTAAAGCCAGGGTAGGGTTAAGCAGTATGGTGTGGAGGGGTAGCTGGGGAACACACACACACACACACACACACACACACACACACACACACACTATGAGGTCTAGTTGAGAAAGACAGCTCTGTTATTTACCTGCCATATGACATTGTGAGTTACTCTTTGAGACCTAGAAGCTTTGTTTTTGTAGATATTTAAACTCTAAAATGAAGGGGTTGAACTAGATGACTTTAAAAATAGGCTCTCTGCTCCTCCCCATTCGACAGACAGCTACGTCTTCCTGTGCAGTGCCAGCCATGTCCCGGAGACACGATGGTGAAAATCGGAGTAAACGGATTTGGCCGTATTGGGTGCCTGGTCACCAGGGCTGCCTTCACCTCCAGCAAAGTAGATATCATCTCCATCAACGACCCCTTCATTGACTTGAACTACATGGTCTACATGTTCCAGTATGATTCCACCCATGGCAAGTTCAATGGCACCATCAAGACCAAGAACAGGAAGCTTATCATCAACTGGAAATCCATCACCATCTTCCAGGAGCGAGATCCCGTCAACATCAGATGGGGTGATGCTGGTGCTGAGTATGTTGTTGAGTCCACCGGTGTCTTCACCACCATGGAGAGGGCTGGGGCTCACTTGAAGGGTGGAGCCAAAAGGGTCATCATCTCTGCCCTTTCTACCGACGACCCCATGTTTGTGATAGGCGTGAACCATAAGTATGACAACTCCCTGAAAATTGTCAGTAATGCCTCCTGCACCACCAATTGCTTGACCCATCCTGGCTAAGGTCATCCACGACAACTCTGGCATTGTGGAAGGACTCATGACCACAGTCCACGCATTCACTGCCACCTAGAAGACTGTGGACCCCTCAGGAAACCTGTGGCATGATGGCCATGGGGTTGCCCAGAACATCATCCCAGCATTGACCAGGGCTGCCAAGGCTATGGGCAAGGTCATCCCAGAGCTGAATGGGAGGCTCATCAGCATGGTCTTCCATGTCCCCACTCCCAATGTGTCGGTTGTGGACCTGACCTGCCGCCTGGAAAAATCTTCCAAATACGATGACATCAAGAAGGTGGTAAAGCGGGCATTGCAGGGCCCCCTGAAGGGCATCTTGGGCTACACTAAGGACCAGGTCTCCTGCAACTTCAACAGCGACACCCACTCTTCCACCTTCAATTCTGGGGCTGGCATTGCCCTCAAAGACCACTTTGTCAAGCTAATTTCCTCGTATGACAATGAATTTGGCTACAGCAGCAGGGAGGTGTACCTCGGGGTCCACATGGCCTCCAAGGAGTAGAGCCCACCAAACACCAGTCCCAGCATGAGCACGAGGAAGAGGCCCTCAGCTGCTGGGGAGGCCCTGCTCCCGCTCAGTCCCCACCACACTGAGAGGCTCCCCTCCTTGACAGTTTCCATGCCAGACCCCTGTAGGAGGTGAGGGGCTGGGGAGCCCTTCCTGTCATGAACAACAACAACAAAAAAAGCTGTGTGTGTGTGTGAGTGAGTGAATTAAGTTACAAATTTTTGCTTTCATTCTTTCTAAGTACTTATGTCCAAGACGACCAGCTGTCCTTTCCATAATCCAGAGTCAGGCCTATCTCAAACAACACATGGACTTTGGTAACTGGATAATTATGGAGATGGGCCCTTAATAAGTTCATATCTATCCTTGCCCCTATTAGAAAGAAAATACTGGACCAGCCTCATATAGTAACAGCAGTTAAGGGAGCCAGATCACACATGGTTGACTATAGTTCAAATCTCAGCCCATGTGGCTTAAAAAGCATACTAGGCACATGTGTGTGTGGGCCCTATATTCTGATAGGATGGAGAGATGGAGGGGGAAGGATTGTGTTGTGACCATGTTCCACTAGGGGTGTAAAGAGGGGCTTTTTCCTTCTCCCTACATCCCTCTTCCTCTGTTTCTCTCTCTCTCTTTCTCTCTCTCTGGCAATATGCCCTCTTACAACTGCAAAAATACTACAGAGCAGAAAGTTTTCTTGAGATAAAAAATGTAAGTTTAATTTTGGGTTCAGACACTGGCCATGTGATCTTATAAGAGAGCTGTCCTAACCATCTAGGCTTCGGTTTTATCATTTATGAAATAGGAAAAATAAGACCAACAATATCAATGGTATAATTGATATAACATTTGTATAGAGTTTACATAGTATTATCATCATTTCATAGTTGACATAGCACTATCACCATTTTATGTGGAAGACATTGAGACACAGAAAGTTACATAACTTAACAAATATCGCATTGCAAATTACATTGTAAGGCCAGGATTCTAACCCAGGTGGTCCCACTCCAGAGTTAAAAGTTTTGATGTTGTTTAAATAAATTTATGGTGTATATTTGAGATTTACAACATGTTATGCAGTATGTTTAGATAGCAAAGTGGTTACTATAGTGAAGCAACATTTCTTGTAGTTACTTTTTTGTGACAATAGCAACTAAAATCTACTTGAAACAAAAATCCCTAATTCAGGATCAATTTATTACCTGTAGTCTTCACATTGTACATTAGATCTCAGGAGTTATTTTATTCATCTTACATATCTGCTACTTTGTATTCTCTTAACTACATCTCATGATTTTCTCCCACTTCCTAAGTCCTGCTAACCTTTTTTGTTCCCTATTTCTGTAAATTTCTAATTTGTAAAAAATTTTTACATTCCACATAGAAGTGAGGTCATGCAATATAACATATAGTCTTTCTGATTCTGGCGTATTTTGCTTAGCATATACCACAAGTTCATCCATACAGGGAAAAATGGCAGGATCTCCCTTGTTAAGGCCAAATAACATTGTTGTATATATAACACATTTTTAAACCCATTCATCCATTGATGGACACTTAGGTTGATTCTCTATCTTGCCTATTATGAAGAGTGCTGCAATGGACATGAAAGTACAGATATCTTTCTGATATACAGACCTCATTTTCTTTGAATGTATGACTACCAGTGGGATTGCTGGATTATATGGTAGTTCTATTTTTAATTTCTTTAGGAACCTCCAAACTGTTTTCCATAAGACAGTTATTTTGGAGCCAGCAGGTGGTGTGATGATTAAGGGCACTGGACTCCCACATGGCCGACTGCAGTTTGACTCCCAGGTCTAGCAGCTTGATTTCTCTCTCTCTCTCTTTCACTCTGTCCCTCTCTGGTCAAATTAAAATAAATAAATAAATAAATAAATAAATAAATAAATAAATAAATAAATAAAGTTAAATAACAAAAAAGTTATCTGCACCTTCACCAACATTTGTTACCTCTCTTTTTCTTTTGATAAAAATCATGTAACGAATGTGAGGTAATATCATATAGTAGTTTTAACTTGCTGTTTCCTGATGATTAATGATGTTCCACATTTTTTCATGTACCTGTTGGCTATTTTTGTGTCTTCTTTGTAAAAAAAAAAAAAAAAGTCTGTTCAAATCCTTTGCCTGTCTGTCAATGAGGTTGTTTGTTTTTCTGCTATACAGTGGATCATCAGAAAAGTCATGATGTATTTTTCTATGCAAAAATGTTTCATGACTTTTGGCTGTAAGAATTCTTTATACAGTTTGGATATTAACCTCCTACCAAACATGTGATTTGTAATTTCTTTCCTAGTCTGTAGACTGCTCTTATTCAAATCCTTTGCCTATTTGTCAATGAGGTTATTTGTTTTCTGCTATACAGTGGATCATCAGAAAAGTCATGATGTATTTTTCTATGCAAAAATGTTCCATGATTTTTAGCTGTGAGAATTCTTTATACAGTTTGGATATTAACCTCCTACCAAATATGTGATTTGTAATTTTTTTCCTAGTCTGTAGACTGCTCTTCCATTTTGCCAGCTGTTTCCTTTGTTATTCAAAAGCTTTTTAGTTTAATGTAATCTCACTCATTTATTTTTGCTTTTATTGCCTAAGCTTTTACTACAATATCTAAAAATTCATTATGAAGGCCATCTTTGTTCTTTTTAGTCCCTTTACTTTGAAATTATTCTAAACTTGGAGGATGTTTCAGAGTTAAAACAGAGAGTTCATACATGTTTCACTGAGCTTTCCCCAGTGATAATATCTCACATAATCACAATACAATAATAAAATCATTAAAATCAGGAAATTAACAATGATGTCTATTCAAATATTGCCATTTTACATTAATTTCCTATTTTTCTTGTCCAGAATCTCAACCAGGATACCACAAAACATCTAGTTGTCATGTTTATTTAGTCACATTCAATCTATGACAATTACTCAGTCTTCTTTATTTTCAGTATTTTGTAACTTTGAAGAGTACTGGTCAGTTATTTTCTAGATCATCCCTCACTTTGAGTTTGCCTGATGTTTTCTTATGATTAAAATGGTTACATGCTTTTTGCAAGAATGCCACAGACATGGCATCATGCCTTTTTCGGTACATCGTATTAGGGGATTCATATCAATATGTCTTCTTGTTGGTGACATTAGTGGTGAGCACTTGTTTAAGGTGGTGTGGTGGCCTAGACAGTGAATTCCAAAAAGACATGCCCACATCTTAGTCCCTGGAATCTGTCAGTGTTACTTTAATTTGAAAGAAAGGATCATTGCAGATGTAATTAAGTTAAGAATCTTGAGAAAAGAAGAGTTTCCTGAGTTAAAAGGCAAGCCCAAAATCCAGTGACATGTGTCCTTATGAGAGATACATAAAAGAAAAAACAGAAGAAGATACGAAGATTGAGGCAGTAGAGTTATTCAGTCATAAACCAAGGAAAATTAAGAGCCACAGTAAGTTGGAAAAGGCAAGAGAGGATTCTCAAATGGTACTCCTGGAGGGAACGCAGCCTTGCTAGCACCTTGAATTCAGACTTCTGGCCTCCAAAACTGTGAGAAAATAAATTCATATGGCTTTACATCCCTCTATTTATGGTAATTGGCTACAGCAGCTCTAGGAAGCTAACACATGTGGTATCTATCACATTTCTACACTTAAAATCACTATTTGCCTTTGTAATTTATAAATATCTGGAGGGGTGATATGTCAAGATTCTGCAAATAACCTGTTTCTTCTCAAAGTTTAACCCATTAATTTTAGTATACATCAGTGGATCTTGTCAGCAGTAATTATCACAGCAATGATTGCCTAATGGTGATTTCCTATTTTATTCTTTCCTTCTCATTTATTAATTGGAATCCTGGTCTAAAGAAGAACTCTCTCTTCTAAACCATTTGTTTATTTAGTCAATTATTCATATCACTATTTTAGAATCAATACTCTTAAGAACTCCCACCCAACTTAGTCAAAGGATGTTTGTGAAGGCCAAGTACGACAACAAATTAGCAAGAACTCTTTTGAAGAAAAAAGGAAAAAGAAGAGCCCTCTCTGAGAAGCACGCTAAGACACTTTGTGAGTCTTTTATTAATTGACTGCTTCCATTAGTCTCATGAATATGTTATCTATAGTCTCATTTATAATACAGGAGACAATGAGAATCAGGGAGGTTCACTAACACCATACAAAAGCAGCAGGTTCTTGAAGGAAAATAACATCTGGAACAAGAGGCTATCATGGAGGATGTTGAGAGTGACCACTAAGGAGACATCCCCTTGATCTTCCTGCCCACCTACCTTCCTCCTCCCCACTTCTGCAGTCTCTGGATCTTTCCCTCCCTTCATTTTCTCAGGACTTGGCTCCACAGCTCTCCCTACCTTCCCTCTGAAGACTCTTCTCGATACACTCTGCGGGGTGCCCCAGCCTTAGGCCCTCCAGTCTCTGCTGGATACCATGTCTCTCTGCCCCTGACTTCTTTCAAAGCCTCTTCCTCAGCCTTAATGTCTGCCCTTTGCCCTGTTCATTTCCACTGCTCCTTCCTGAATTGAGTCCTGCCTGTGCCCCTCCCCCCTCTGTTCATCTTTCCCTGTCTGCACCTTTCTGTTTTGTTTCCTCCATGCTTATTATCATTATTATCTCTGATTCTCTGTTTCCTCTTTCTTGTCTCTACTTCCACTGCTAAATCCCTTTCTATCTGTTCTTGCCAATATCCCTGTATTTTTCAACATCTCTTTCACTGTCCTTGGCTCATCTTTCTCTCTGTTTCTCTCCATTTTTCTTTGTCTCTGGTAATTTCTATACACATAATACTTTCTCAATAAACATTAGTTGATGTTGGCACAAGAAAGTGGTGCAGAGGTGAAACCCAACGTTCTGTGAGGCAATCCCGTGTGGGAGAGTGTCCAGTTCAAGCACAAAGATTCCCTGATTATTCTGGGTTGGCATGCATTTGCCTATGATCTGGGACTGGTTGAAGGCTTGGGGGTGGAGTATGGCATCCAGACTCTGCTGCCGGTGCTGTCTGTCACTCTTTCTCATAGAAGAAATGAGTAAACATTAAAAAAAATCTATTTTCTCTCTGCCTCTCTTCACCTATATTACACAGAACTGTCTGTATTATGCATTCTCATCCTGCCTTTTGCATTGTCCAGTGGGTGCAAAGGAACTGCCTTCAGGGCCCCTTCCTGAGCTGCCTCTTGCCATCTCCAGGAACCATTTGTCAACTGTTTTCATCTGGGCTTGATCGCTGGCCCAGTCTAATGGGGTAGGGATGAAGAACATCCATTCTCTGGGCTCATTGTCCCCATCTGTGCCATGATTGTGGGGTATATTTTATGCTGCTATTTGAAATTGTTCACATGTATATCCTCTACAGGGTTGCAGGTCCCTGCCATTGGCTCTGGGTTTGGTCACATGATATAGATAGGCAGACAGAATGTGAGAAAACCCACATTGGAGCACCAGCTTAAAAAGGCATCCTAGATCTCTGCCAGCTCTCTTGCTTATCTTCTCTGCCAGGAAAATCAAATGTCTCAGACTGGGGCTCCCTTTTAGCAAAAGTTCCAGAAAGCATACAGAGCTAAGCCCCACTGACTACAGCTGCTGATGTGTGCCATGTGTGAGAATGAAAGCATTATTTGCCCAGTCACTGACATTCTGGGCAGTTTGTTTGCAGAAAAAAATAAGTACAAGCTGATTAATCTATAAGGGTTGGATTCTGTGAAGCCAAGGATACTTTCAGCTCTAACATCCCAACCATACTTGATGGTTCTGTCATTGTTGGAAACATCTCACCAATTGCTTTCATATGCATTACCTCAACTTGATGCCATGTTTTTAACTTTGTTTTCATTTTACAAATGACCAAACATGGTCACAGAGGTGAAATAACTTGCCCAATCACTACAGCTCATGTGTGATAGCCTCTAAGCTTGACATCAGACCTCCCAACTCCAAATTCCTCATAGTGTGTCCCTAAATACCATTCAAGAGAAGCCGCATTTCCCAGAGATGGAGGCCATGGCTTATTCTCCTGCTTTGCTCATAGCATGGGCAGAGCCTCTGCTGGCTTTTAGTGATCCCTTGTCATCCAAACAAGGAAGGGCCAAGCCCCAAGATGTGTATGAGTTAAAGGTTTTGTTTTGTTTTGTTTTGTTTTCAGAAAGATATTTACTACAGGGTGTGTGCACTTTCCAGAGTGACAAAGAGAAACAGAAAGCAAAAAATAACTCTCCGGGGAGGGGATGGCCATACCACAATCTCTTCTTCTCCATTCTGCTCTTGGGATTTGGGGCATGCACACACACGTGGCATGAATTTCAAGCCACTAGGTCCTAGACTTGAACCACAGTTGACCCATGGGAGTCCAGGGCCTTAACTAGTACACCATCTGCTGCTCTCAAAGTATTTCTTTTAATTGAGAGAATTATTTATGATTTTTGAAAAATTCACCTCTTGGAAAAAAAAAAGTAAAATTCATGGGTGTATCTCACATACGTAAAAACATTCTTGGGATATCTGTGTTACTAAACTTCATCATGCCTTGGTAACTCATATCAGCTTAGTGACCTTAATTTCACAGATGAAGACACTGAGGCTAAGAAGGGAATGTGACTCAAAGAAAGTCATATAACTGAATAGTGTAGAACTGGGTCCTAGCTACAGTTTTTTGTTTGCATTTTGCTATTTGTATCACATGAAATTTCTATCACTAGATTCACACCACCTTCCCATTTAAAATGATCCATTTTAATCAGGATCATTTCTTGTTTCTTTCCAGAACATTTTGGGACCAACATGAGTGTCCTTCAATAATGTCACTTATGGGATCAGCAGATAGCATAATGGTTACATCACTGGAGTTCCATGTAGTTGACCACAGTTCTAGTCCTGGATCCAGCAGCCAAAACTCATGCCAGGTGCATGTGTGTGCATGCCCAAAATCCCACAAGGAGAATGTAGGAGAAGGCATTGCAACATGGTTATCCCCCCTGAGGGTGGGTGATTTCTCGCTTTCTGTCTCTCTCTCTCTCTCTATCTCTCCAGTGAGCACACATACCCTAGAGGAAAAATCTCTCTAAAAAAATAATAATGTCACTTATGAATAGCACAGTGATAGAATTTACTACTATCCATTGAATTTTGTCCCCTCAAAAACACATGCTGGGCTTCTAATCGCCAATACCTCAGAATGTGACCTCATTTGAGACAGGGTATTCACAAAGCTAATTGAGTTGTCACGAGGTCACTAGGGTGGGCTCCAATCCAGTACAACTGGGAGAATCTGGGCACAGATGTAGACACCCATGAAGGCAGAACGCCATGCAAACACTGGAATGATGCTTCCACGAGCCATGGAACTACTAAAATATGGGAAACAGGCCTGGAGCAGTTCCCTCCCTCGAGCCTTCAGAGGAAGTGTGGTCCTGCTGACACCTTGATCTTCGATTTCTATCCTCCAGAATTGTGGGACAGCAGTATAGCAGCCCTAGAGAGGTAATGTGTTTATAAACAGCAGAATCGTAACATTTATAACGTTAGGACTATGTGCCAGGGTGCAGCATATGTGCTTTATCCATTTCATCTTAGGTAATTCTCACAGCATCCCACCTTAGGTAGGTACTTCTATCATCTGCCTATTTCACATGAGAAAGTGGAAACAGGGAGAAAAATTGTGCTCAAGTCCCATAGCTATTAATAGAAAGTCAGCCACAGAGCAAGAATGTGGATCTTGGGCACACAGAGTCCAAGGTTTTCTTTGTTTGTTTGTTTTTTGTTTTGTTTTGTTTTGCTTTATAGAGAGTTTTTTGCTTTACGGTGCATATACTAGCCAAAAAGATAGAGCGAGAGACAGTGAGAAATCTCACCCCTCTTATCCTCCCAAGGAGATGGCCATGCCATAATCCCTTCTCCTCCATTCTCCTCCTAGAATTTTGGGCATGCACTCACACATGTCCAACATGAGTTTCAAGCCTCTGGGTCCAGAACTCGAACCCATGTGGGAGTCCAGAACCTCAACCACTACGCCACCTGCTGCCTCCAAGACCAAGGTTTTTACTAGTCAGTTCCATGGTCTGAGCTTATTCTTCTCAACAGTAGAAAAGGAATAATCACAGTATCTACTGAACTGAGATTACTATAAAAAGTGAAGGAGTTAAATATATCGAGTACTATAATAATACACAGCGTAACAGCGACTATTAGCATTATTATTTTTTTGAGAGAGATTTTTGCTATAGGGCATGTGCACTTGCTGGAGAGACAGAGACAGAAAGTGAGAAATCACCCCCCCGAGAAGATGGCCACACCGCAATCTCTTCTCCTCCATTCTCCTCTCAGGATCTTGGGCAGGCACACACATGCATCTGGCATGAGTTTTAAGTCACTGGGTCTGGGACTCAAACCGTGGTCGACTGTGTGGGAGCCCAACTATGAAACCATTACACCAGCTGCTGCTCCCACACTATTACCATTATTATTTAAGATTCTTCATTGTATTGATTGTTTTCTCATAACTTTTCTAGTCAGTTCTTATTTCTGATACTATGTGATCCCCAGAAATACATATAACACTTCAATTCTCATCTAGAACTTTTACAAGTACTTGTTCAGCAAACCAGTCTTTATTAATACAACTTAAAACATAAAACTACTTTTAGTATTCAGATCCCTTAGGTGGGTTGTTCTGAGCTTGTGGTTGATTTTTTAAAAAGCTTTTTCTTCTTTTTCCTATTTTTCCAGTAGGTAAATTTTCACCATTAGATTTAATAGGCAGGCAAACCACGACATGACTCACCGATTAAACCAGTAAAGGAAGAAGTGAATGATAGGCTGAAGTGAGTAAATGCCATGGTTGGGGAAATCATCTAAAACCAAGTTGCACAGAAAGCTTTAGAAAGCATTTTCTCAATATCATACAGATTTTTTAAGCCAAGCTGATTGAGAATGGTAATGGTAATTTCTTAGGTGAGGCATTTTATAATTATCAGAATTTTTTAGATATTATTATACAATAGAACTGTGATCACTTAAATGTAAAGGAACTACAATGGCCACCTAATTTAACTCAGTCCTCTCACAAACCTCAACAAATAGGGCTTCGAGCCTTTGCTTGCATACTCTTAGGGGAGAGGATCTCACTACTCCCTAAATTGGAGTTCTCAACTGCTGGATACACAAACGCTTCAAGGGGATTGTCCTGCCAGGGATAGGAATTTTGGCAGACCTCCCTCATTGGGGCTCACCAGTACAAATATGCATCCTTTTCTGTGGGAGGCTCTTTTTCAAAGAAAGTGCCCTCAAAGGTCTTTTCTTCCTCTACATCAAACCAAAGATGTCTTTTCATCCCCTTTCTCAAAACATTTTGTTACCATAAAGACCAAAGGCAGAAAAAAAAGAGCCATGATGAAAGATATTGATTTCAAACAGTTTCTATCCAGTAACTTTTGTGGAAATCTTTAAAACAGGACACACCATATTGAAATTAATTATGTTATTGTTTAAAAAAAAGACAAGAGGTGAGAGCACAGTTATACAACTGACCCTCTGCACCACAAGTGATAACTATTTTTGTTAAAAGAAACTTTGATCAACATAAGATCAAAACGTACCTTGAAATGTCAATGCAAAATAACAACAACTGAAAGCAACAGGCAGGTGGAGGTGCAATGCTAATAGAAATGGACCCACATGGGAAAGGGCCTGGGTTCACATCCCAGTACCTCTCTAAGCATGCTGGTTACATATGACTGTGATCCAGAATACCCAAGACTGAAGGTAGAGGTGGGTGCCTGTCTCTCAGTCTCTCTATCTCTCTCATGGAAGAAATAAATACATAAATGCAGTGGAACGTAAACATAAAACTGCAATAAAACAATAAGAAGGTCTTACCATATTTGATAGGACTTTTTTTTGTATTTAACTTTATGGCTGTCTGAAGTAGGTAAACTTTTTCCAGTTTCTAAATAAGGAAACTGATAGAGCCTCTTTCTCCACTATTCAAGTGTGCCTATGTAGGTCCCCAACTGAGCTGGTAGATAAGGAGGTGCCCACAATAGCCTGTGATGATGGACAAAGAGCACTTACAGGTTTCAAGTGACTGTTTTCCTCTGATTCTGCTCCTATATCCAAATTACTCAGTCTTTTGGGGGTATCTTTTTTTTTTCTTTGTTTGTTTGTTTGTTGCTTTTTGTTTCATTTTGTTTTTGCTGTGGGGTACATGAGCTCACCACAGAGAAACAGACAGAAAGGGAAAATAAGAAATCATCTCCTGGGAGGATTGCCATGTGGAAATCTCTTCCTTCAGTTTCTGCTCAGGATTTTCGGCATGCACAAGCACCCAGCATGATTTCCAAGGCACCGGGTCCAGGACTTAAACTGCAGTCGGCTGTGTGAGATCCAGCTGCTCTAACCTCCACACCACCTGCTGGCTCAGGTATCTTTTCTTCTATCTATAAACTGCTGTCATAAGAAATCCTTTTCTCCCTAAGTGACAAGTTTCCAGGGTCTATCAAGTGTTTTGAGCACCCAGAGAGAATCATCCATAACTAACAGGCACGAAAGATCTTCACTACAGTTAACATTTTAATAACACTATCACATATAGAACATTTACTAAATGTCACCCATGATGTCATGAAGAATCATGGCCAAGAACACAGACTTTCCATTTGGACAAACTAAAATCAGAATCCCAGCTTCAACATTTATTGGTGATGTGAATGAGCAAGCTGCAAAACTTCACTAACTTCCAGGTTCCTTGTGTGTAAATAAGGGCCAATAATGGTACCCATCTAAGAAAGGCACTAGAGTAATTAAACAGAATAATGGAGATGCTGCACTTAGACTGTCTGGCATACAGAAGGTTCTCAATGATAGCAGTCATCACTTTCATTGTACATGGCACTGAACTGCATGATGGCATTTGATACTTAGAAAAAAAGAACTCCAAGAATTGAGAAATATTATTCCAGATTTACCAGTGATGAGGTTGATTTGGCCAAGGACATAAAGTTAGTCATAGAGAAACTCATTCAATCTTGAAGTTGACTTCCAACTCATAAGCCCCCTTAGTGTGTCCATGGATCCCACATAAGGAGGAGTCTTTGTAGTAATGAATTCATGAAATCTTATCATTTAAGTCAGCAGCTCATGCACAGAGGAGAGAAACTAGTATATAGTTTAAAGGGAGAGGTTCTAGAATCAATCCATACAGAGTGAAATATTGTTTTAACCATTTCATCTTTATGTGATCAAGGTCACAGAGACAGCTATTTTATTAAAGTTTCACATTTCTTGTCCACAGGATAGTATCCATCTTTAGACTTATTGTGAAGATTTCATGTGACAATACATGTAAAATAAAATTTGGAACACAACCTAGCATACAATAAATACTCAGAATAAATGTCAACACTTGTGATTATTTTTCTGTATCAGACAGCAATATAGCAATAAAAATAAAACTAAATCTAATGTCTTCTTACTCCTAGATTGGGGACCTTTAAATGTTATTGCAACGGCAATAGAAATAGCCACTGTTACTATATACTAGCTATGTGCCTGGCGGGATATTAGCTACCATTTATTTATGTTCTTCAGTGTCCTCAATAACCCTGTCAGACTGATATAACCAGATTTAGTTCATAGATAAGGAAACTAAAGATCAAAGACCTGAAGGGACTCAACCAAGGAAAAACTAACAGAAAGCGGTAAGACACACAGAGCACAGAGCCAGGTTTGCTGAATTCTAAACTTCTACCCTCTCCTCTGCATTGTACTTCCTGTGTGGATGAAGAAGACATGTGACTGTTTTGAGTAGCTGAAACTGCATCAGAAGACAAAATGAGATGACCATTATCCCTATTTTCTGGCCCACACTCACTGAGTCTCTTCTTGTGTTTCACTCTGTGGGATATTATTGTCAGACTGGGATGAGGTAGATGCTCAATTCAGGACTTAACAAACCTAAAGAGTGTGCTGGTTCCACTCCAAGAGGCATGAATTATAGCAGGTTCCAGTGGCTGAGCAGAAGCTGGTTTTCCCGCCTGAGTAGGCAGGATATTTGTGCTGAGAAAAAGGCATGAAGATGATGACCCTACACTCCATACTTTGAAATTTGGCTAGATGATTTGGGTCTTCTCACAAACCATCTTGAGTGTTCACCAAAGATTAATGAGAAATCCAGTACAGTTGGAGTTCCAGTGTCATGAGAGTCATGTGATGACTTTAGACTCTTGGGAAAAGCTTGGTCTCAGAATTGCCTTTTTGTTAGCCATGTAGCCTTAGACAATTCAATTAAAGTCATAGAGTCTCATATTTCCCACCTGTGAAATGGGGAGACAGATCCAAGCCATCTTGAATGCCATTTTGAATGATTGCTTTGGGGATGGGGAGAAGCAAACATTTTTTTTTTATATATTTTTAGTTTTTAATTATTTTTTTTAGGTCTTTGCCATAAGGCACAAGCACTCACCAGAGAGAGACAGGAAGAGGGAAAGTGAGAAATTATCCCCATGGGGCAACGGGCATGCCACAATCCCTTCTCCTCCATTCTTTACTCAGGATTTGGGCATTCATATACACACATCATGAGTGATTTTGAAGTTGACAGGTCCAGAACTCAAACCACGGTCAGCTGGTCAGCCATTTGGCAGTCCAGCACCTCCACCACCAGGCTACCTGATGGCCCCAAGTGAAGACATTTTGTCTTGCTGAATTGTCTATAGCCAGAACAAGGACAGAGTTGAGCCCTGGAGAGTCTGACTTCTAGGTCAAGATTTGTTGACTGTCAGAGGGGTTCTAAATAAGTCCTAGCCTATGTAGACCTCAGTTTACCCATCCATGACATGGAAGGATGTAATAAATCAGTATATCTTTAACTTTTGACTGAAGTGCCTTAGTAATAAGAGTGAATGCTCTGATATGCCATGCTTCTTGGCCTAAAAGTTTAGTGTACCTAGATATAAAAATTAGGATAACCTTCATTTCATACATTACAAAACCGAGGCACAGTGGGTTAAATATTTTGCTCAAGATCACCCAGAAAGTTAAGTAGCAGAGGAGAACTTTACTTTTGGACTCTTGGGCCCCAGGGTCGGTGCCTATAACCTTCTCATCTTGTCTTCCTATACCTGGATGGTGGGCAGCATTCTCAGAGGCTTCTTGTACCTCGAGAGGTTGGGTTTCCATCAGTGGACTCTTCAGGGTTCAGCATATTTGGAAATGACTGTCTCCTGAGGGTAGGGTGGGGTCAGGAAAGATCCAGATTATGGAATTCTGAAAGGCAGAAGGAACTGGTAGACCACAGAGTGGTAGCCTTGAAATGTTTTGGTCACTGGGCAGGAAGAGCTTGGAGTGTGCCAACTTTCCCATTATCTACTTTGCCAGTCAAATCCTGAATTGCAAAGAATTTCAGTGCTATCTGGGTCTGGATGAGTTGTTATTCTTTCCAAGCTGAACTCACTGAGCCAAAAAGGTGAGGTACACTTACAATCCGGGGAACAGTCTCATTTAGTGGAGCTATACTGAGCCTGGAGGCAGAAAAGGCACATTCAAGGCTCATTTATTATTGAGATAATACTATCTGGGTTACTAGGTTACAGGAAGGATGTGTTCAAGTAAACGCTGTGCTACAACACAGAAAACACTTCATAAATATTAATCAAAATTGAGTCTCTCTCTTCAACATCAAAAGAAGAGCACTTATACTCCCACAAGCCTTCTTAACATCAGGTGGTATCCCATGCTCCCTGAAGAACTCAGCAAGTACCCTGAGATGGTGCTCACAAATTTGCACCCCGAAGTTAGCATGCAAGCACCCACTCACTTGGCGGGTGGCTGCATCATTTGCTAAATATATATGTGGAAAAAGTCTATCACACACATTCCATGAATAACACAAAGGCCTTGATTTGTTCCTTCACGTGATGAGCATGCGTTAGGTCCAAAATTAACGTTGCTGTCTGGCTGCGGCATGTGTGTGTTTTTCCAAAAAGAGAAAACTTCTAAGATCTTACTCTGCCCTACAGTGAATGCCTAATACACAGTGTCAGTAGAAAAGAAACAAGGAAAAGAAACCCAAACCAGAGGTCTGTTTCACTGTAGACTCTCAGTAAATATTGTTGACTACTGAATGGAAGGAAATAATGAAGAGGTACAAGGTTACTCTGCTCTGGAAGGTGGCTTTATTCTAATAACTTCACTTCTCTGAGCCAACTTACCTCATACATAGGTTGGGGATACCATCTGCATTGGCTGAGCTGTGCCAAAGGAAAAAAATATCGAAGAGTGGCTTTGGGGAGTGTAAAGCATTATGGGATGCCGGGGTTTATTATCAGATCTTGCCCTGAGCCCATTAGACCTGTATTTCCTGTACTCGTTTTTTTTTGTTGTTGTTGTTTGTTATTTTTTTTTCATCTACAGTGCAAAGCTATTAATTATATTAAATTTCTTTTTAAAGAAACCATTAAGATGAGACTACATACCTTTAGGTTACCACTCAAGTGATTTCAGCCCTAGCAACCCTTTCAGGGGCCTGAGACTCAGAAAGCTCTATATCATGGGGTCAACAGAGCTGGAAGTTCATGTCAGTTCTCTGTGCCAGTAACTATTCACCTAATGTGGAAGTGACATGCTAGACTTCATGCATTCTTAGCAAGAGGAGATGAGATAATCTCCATATTTATACCCAATACAATGCTTAACAAATACCAAATACTCAATAAATTCTTAATTTATAGAAAAGAGAATGTGCAGGACAGTTTTTCTGGCCAGACACACTTGAATTTGAATGCCCAAGAACATCTGCATCTCTCACCAGGTATGGAACTTGAGTAAACTCCTTTGTCTCTTTGCCATGCTATTGACAACTAGAAGGTGGGGGTAATGGAGGAGCTTCTGCATATAATTATGCTAACTGGGTCCAACCCCATTCCATGGTCCACCATGTAGTTGCTGCAAGGGTTAAAACACTGGACACATCAAGGGCACTTGGGGAAAGGTCAGCCTGTTCCAATTTCATTCCAATTTTGTTTGCTCAGTCATTCTTGGAAAGGCCAGTTGTATTTCTGAGCACTGAACCTCAGCCCTCAGTATAGCAGGCCAAGCACGTGACAGATGTTAAACAGCTATTCCCAGAGATGTCGGCCAAAAGGCCAAGGAGTTGGAGACCCTTTATTTTCTTCTCTGAAGCACAATTAGTTCATCACAGCTGACAGATGATGGATGGGTATGCATCAGTCCAAGTGACACCACAGAATCCATCTGACCTTTTGTTTATCATTCCAACCTCTTGCACTTGGCCAGCTCTTTCCTTCCATGTGCTGACAACCCCGCCTTCCTCCATCACTCCACCTCACTGCACTTCCCCCGGCCCCCATCACAACCCCACTCACTCACCATCACAGAAATGTGGAGGATGTGCATCTGCTCCTCGACAATCTCCGAGGGCTCCTGGAGCGTGGGGGTGGTGGCCCGGGCCAGCTGCCCAGAGCTGCTCATGGAGACGTGGAAGTACAAGGTGCCATTCTCCAGCCACTGCTGTCTCCAGTGCACCAGCGAGATGTCCGCCGCTGTGCCAGACATCTCTGCAAGACAAGACCCAAGGTGTTGGGTGAGCTGCATGCCTGGCCTTGGTATTCCAGGGAGGAAATGAGCTTACCAGGAGCTCAGAAGGCATCTGCTTTGTGCCTTTCCTACATAAAATCCATAAGCCAGGTATCATCACTTTTTATGGCTCAATTGTGGATACGATTTACCCTCACAGAGGCAGGATTTGAACTCGGTTATGTCTGGTGCCCTTTTTTATACACCACACATGATAAATTAATTCATTCTACTCTAACAGTACAATAGAACTAAGATGGTGAGAGTGCTTCTATTGTCCTGATGCTATGGAACAGGAAGCAGAGGAAGGGAAGAAATCTGTGAGAGGAGTAGGAGTTCAGAGAGTAGATTTGAGCTGGCAGTACTCATGGCAGAACCTAAGAGCTGGAAAGGACCAGAAGCGAATCCAGCTCAGCGGAGGTACATCAGGATCATCCTATGTGGGAAAGGAGCTGAAAAATGAGTTGTTCTGAACCTATTTCTACTGAGTTCCATTTTTTGTTAGAAAAAAAAATGTTGGCATAAGGTTTCTATGGCTTAGAGGTTCTAGAAAATGGCCAGCCAACATGGCACAGTGGTAATATAACTCTACAATGCTGAGGCCATTTAGAAAGGTCCCAGGTTCATGTCCTAAGCTCTCCCTGTACACACACCAGAAACATCCACATGCATACCTATGATCCTGGCTGACTGAGGCTGGGTATGGGTCATTGCATGAAGACCCTATTGGGATGTCTCTCTCTCTATCTCTCTCTCCCTTCCTCAGAAGAAAATAAATAAGTAAACATAAAAATTTTTTAAAAAAGATTGAAAAGCCCCTGTTCTCAGAAAACCAATGAAAATTTAGGACTTTCTAGTATATGATTTAGTATATTATAAATCACTTCTCCTGACTCGAAGTTCCTAACTCTTATTACTATGCTGTTTTCCCTCTATAAATAAGATATTTACAAAAATAAATGATCATCTGAACAATATGTCTATTTGATGTTATCATAACAACACAGTCTCTTATTAGGTAAGAAGGGGGACCCCTATGGAGTAATCATATTGGGTCACTGGAAAAGTCAGGGAATATTTTTGCATTAGAAAAACATAGAAAAATACGTCATGACTTTTCCAGTGACCCAATACAATCTTTCCATAGTGCCCTCTGCTAAATTTACGTATTACTGGAAATGTCCTAGAAAGACAAGGCCTATCAGCACATCGTAAGAATGAAGGAGAAAGATAATGGTACTGTTGAGGAACTGTCAGGTCTGCAGTCAAGTGAGAGGTATGACAGGAAATAAATAGCTTTAATAGCATCCATCAGTAGACCAGCAGCCTTAGTTCTGTGGGAGGCTTGGAACTTTGGGCCCCCTTCCTGAGACAGTATTCCCAGTATTCCTGCAGTCCTTAAAGACCTCATGTGCCTTCACACACACGCTTGAGAAAAACTGATGTATCAGCTAGGTTAGAACTTCTTATCCAAATCACCTCTCCCCACAGCAGCCCTCATTGTACTTGGTGACACTGAATGAAAAAGAGTTGCTTTGAAAGGACAAGGAGATAGTACCTCTACAAAACTATAATGAATTATTTCTGTATCATCCATTCCCCATAGATTTTAGTTTCTTGGAGTTTACAATAAAAAATCCCTAGGGGAAGTCTGTCTGGCACTTACTAAGTGCTAAAAAAGAAGCTAGGTATGAATTTTAAATTTTGCTGTTGATTTATTAATATTATTATTATTATTATTATTATTATTATTAAGGAGAGGATCTAATTCACCATTCAGCTGCTCTGAAAAGTGACCTTGAGACAGTCTTGAAGGCTTGCTTTCTCTCCCACTTCTCATCCAGCCCATCAGGAAATTCTTCCAAGTGTTTAAAATTCAATGCTTCTCAGGTCATCTACCTCAACCACCTGGACCAATGCTCCACCCTTTCTTGCTTGGCTTACTGCAAGGGCTTCTTAATGTGACACCCTTCTGCCACTCTTGCCCCTCTCTTCTGCTGCTTAAAAAGCTGAACAGGGCTAGAGATCATCCTGAAAGTTCATCAGATTTTAGTGCATAGACACCAAATACCCCGAGAGCTCACCATAGTGCCCAGTATGGCTAAGAGGCCAGTCTATAAAGCAAGTCTCTTGCCAGCACCTTTTCTCCCTCCTGGATTGGGACAATCTGTTCTCCCAACGACCCCATCTCCCAGTCTCAGCCCTGAGGTTTATGGTAGTTATTCTGGAGCCAGCCAGTTCTACCAAGGCAAGGCAAAGACATTATGATAAATGGTCTTGCTCAGCTCACTTATTGTTCTCTCACGCTAGCAAAGCCCAGAGCTAGAGGCCAGGGAACTCAGGTTTGAAAGCTGCTGTTAGAAATAGTGGTTTATGGAGCCAGTAGATGGCATCGTGGTTACGTCACTGTACTACCACAGGGCCTACCGTGGTTCAAGTCCCAGACCTGGTGGCTTGAAAATCACACCAGGTACATGTATTATGTATTCAAGATCCTAGGAGTAGAATGAAGAATGAAAAAAGGATTGTGGTGTGGTCATCCCTCCAAGGAGTGATTTCTCACTTTCCCTCTCACTGTCTCTGTCTCTCTCTCTCTGACGAGCACAGGTGCCCAAAGGCAAAAACTTCTAAAAAAAAAAAAAAAGTGGTTTATAATTCAACAGCTCAAAAAGAATGCCCCATGTGCTGTGGCTAGGCAGGCACTTTGTGTGTCCTGGAAAGGCACCAGAACAAAGCACCAAGGCAGGCTATGTCTGGTTGACATAGCCTGGCCTAAGCAGAGAGATGTACATAGAAACCTCAGCACCGGAGAACAGCAGTTGGTGTAATGGCTATGTCATTGGAATCCTGTTTAGTCAGTCATGGTTCAAGTCCCGGACCCCGTGGCTTAAACTCACACCGGGCGCATGTGTGTGCATGCCCAAGATCCCAAAAGGAAAAGGGAGAAGGGATTGCAGAGTGGCCATCCCCTGCAGGGGGTGATTTCTTGCTTTCTGTCTCTCTCTGTCTTTCTGATGAGCGTACACACCCTATAGCAAGAAAGATCCCAATAGGAAGGAGAAGGAATTGCAGAGTGGCCATCCCCCCAGGGGGTGATTTCTTGCTTTCTGTCTCTCTCTGTCTTTCTGATGAGCGCACACACCCTATAGCAAAACCCTCCCCAAAAGAAAACAAAACAAAACAGAAAAACACCGGAACATCTTATTCCTGGAGCTCTCTGCAGCCTGTGCCTGAAATCCTACCACTTTTCCTTCTCGTTGCAGATTAGAAAACAGAGGGTCACAGAGGGCAAGCAACTTGTTTGAAGTCACTGGTGAATCTTCACCCAGCTGGACCCAGTCAATTTCCAGTCCACGCAATTTATACGGTGCCAGTTTTACTTACAACGGCTCCTTTTCCTTGACTAAATTAGCCCACGAACCAAAACTAGATTGAGCTCTTTGTTTGCTGCAGCGATGAGTGCACAGTCAGCAGACAGTAAACGTTAAATGATAATAACAGTGTGTGAAACACAGTAAATATTGAATCATAGAGAATAGCTTTGGACTTACTCTATTACAAAGAAAAGAAACTGTTGTTGTGAGGGGTGGATATAATCAGGAGATGAGACCTCAGAAAGAAAACTGATTTAGTGGAAGCAGAATACCTGGATCATTTAGTCACTTATTCATTCATTTATTTGTACAGTTGCTTATTCCTTCAACCTACTTTGTCAAGGACCTATTCAATTCCTGGCAGTTTAGTAGCTTAGAATATAGAGTTAAGTGAGACATAGTTTTGCCTTTGGGAGCTCACAGTATTTTAGCAGCAGAAATTCTACCCCACCTACCCACTGTCCACCAACTCCATGTCATTGTTCACATATGTGCACACTTTCCTTTACCATGGCCCAGAAGATGGTGCATGATCTGGCCTACCTCCTACCATCACCTCATCATCACAAATTCTGGTCCTGCACAGCGTACAGCTGCTGCTCAACCAGGCCAGGCTCTTTCTCATCTCAGGGTTTAAGTACTTCCTATCCAGTCTGTCTGGAGCACTTCTCCTAGAGCTTGCAAGCTGGCTTCTTCTCTGCATTTGACTGAGTCTAAATGACACCTGCTCAGAGAAGACAGGTCTAGTAACTCTATCTAAATACACACTCAATCTCCAGTCCTTTCTACAAAAACTTTCTATAACATTAATCACTATCAGAAATGTATCTTAAGTATTTTTATGAATATAAAGGTCCCAGAAGAGCAGGGCCCTTGCAGTGTCTTATTTCCTGCAATGTCTCAAGGAGGAAAAGTGTTTAGCACAAAAGTATTCAATAAATAACTACTGAATTGCTATAATAAGTGTGTGTGTGTGGGGTAAGATTGTCAAAAAGTTCAAAGAAAATGTATATTTAAAAAAGCATAGATTTTCAACTCTTTGAACCAAAGTAAATGTGTACTTTAATCACATTTTTCCATAAAATTTTTAATTACCCTTGCATATACATGCATAGACATAAATACTCATAACTAACATATATTCATAATAATGTGATAGAAGTAGTAAAACACAGAATTTAAAGAATGTTAAATCTCATCAGAGCATTAAAGAAAATGTATGGTCCAGCAGCAGTGGTGCAGCAGTAATGAAACATTCTGCATGCTAAGACCACATGGGAAGGTCCCAAGTTCATGTCCTGAGATCTCCCTGAGCATGCAGGGGCATGCCTGCATACCCATAATCCTGGTGGGCTGAGGCTGGCGGTTGGATCACGGCCCTTTTGTTGGGGTTGCCTATCTGTCTCTCTCTCTTATGGAAGAAATCAATTTTTTAAGTAAACTTTGAAAATAGCAGGAATAAGTAAAAGTATGTGGGGAAGTCAAAAGGGGGAAAAGACTCCCCTAGCTTGCAAACCAAGAACTATTCCCAAAGCATGGTGGCTTAAACATTGCAGAGAATGGAAATATGATGTACCTCAAAGAAGGTACATAGAAATCAGCTGGGTGAGACTAGCAGAGGGCATGGTGTTTAAGGCACTGGACTCCCACATGTCTGCAAGTGTCACAGACCTGGCAGTTTGCTTTCTCACTACCCTCTCCCTCTCTCTCTCTCTCTGGCTCTCTCCAGTGAGCATGTGTGCCCTGTAGCTAATAATAATAATAATAAAGAAAATTAAAAGAAAAGGAAGAAAAAAAGAAAGAAAGAAAGAAAGAAAGAAAGAAAGAAAGAAAGAAAGAAAGAAAGAAAAGAAAAGATGGGAAGGGAAGGGGAGGGAAGGGAGGGAAGGGAAGGGAAGGGAAGGGAAGGGAAGGGAAGGGAAGGGAAGGGAAGGGAAAGGAAGGGAAGGGAAGGGGAAGGAAAAAGAAAGAAAGAAAGAGAGGGGGGGAAGGAGAGAGGGAGGGAAGGAGGGAGAGAGAGAGGGAAGGAAGGAAGGAAGGAAGGAAGGAAGGAAGGAAGGAAGGAAGGAAGGAAGGAAGGAAAGAAAGATGGAAGGAAGGAAGGAAGGAAGGAAGGAAGGAAGGAAGGAAGGAAGGAGGGAGGGAGGGAGGGAGGGAGGAAAGAAAATTCATCTGGGTGTCTCAGGAGCAGGAAGTTGCATATGCAAGGAGAGTGCAGTGGAATATGAGGCTGGAAATGTAATTCAGTCACAGAGTTAAGGGCTTTGAATGTTTGGTGATGGAGCGTGTATTTCATTTAGCATGCAATAGGGAACTACTGGAGTACACTTGATCCGAGAGCCAGTCCTGTGTCCATTAAAAACAGGTCAAAGAAACAGTAGCCTAACTAGAGCCAGCTCTTGAAATTCCCTGCTGATTGATTTTCCAATTGCATTTTACTTTTTCTCTTTCCTCAGTCCTCCCATATAAACATTTCATTGAAGTCTTCAAGTCATATTACAATCAAACTTAAAGCAAAAGGGGGACTAAACACATTTGGTCGGGAACCAAGACGATTCCCATAAAGGCAGATTATGCTGACATGATGAATATAAAACGAAACAGCACATATTAAAGTGGAGAATTGGTGTGCCATGCCTTCCGGCGGTAGGCTGACTCCAGTGTCTGCTTCTCTCCCACCCTAGATAGCTTGGCTTTATATTGGAATCATAAAGAAACACCGGGATTGCCTTTTCACCTTTTTCTGTTCTCCCCCCATGGGCTGCATCTCGTGAAATATTCAACAGGCTCAAATCCCCTCAACCACCCCTCGAAAGCCAAGAGAGAGAATCAGCCTTCATCAGTGATTCTGGGTAGACTGCCTTTCTGCCTCACAGCCACTGATGCCTCTCAGCCTCCTGGAACAGAAATAAAAAAAAAAAAAAAAATCCCGAAGGCGTGTTGTGCTTTTAATTGGCTTGTTCTTCCTAATCTATGGCACTCATTGTATTTTTATTTAATTCCTGAAGGTCATTATGAAAATAAGCGGCTCTTCTGATCACCAGCCATCTCAGTAACATCTCCCAAGAGGTCAACTAACCAGCGTTCTTATTCCATAGTAACAGCTGACCCTCCAGTAGATTATTTGCCCAGAGCCCAGAGAGATCTTCCAATGAGTTTGTAAATGGTCTTCACCTCGCTGGTCGAGAGAATAGATATTCTATGAGGTGAACTCAATGTCCAGACCGGAAATTCTGGGAAAGGTAGCAATGTTGACTTCAACTATGCTCATCCTATCTGTCCCAGTATTCATGGGTGATGATCATGCAAGCCCTGCCAAGCAGGTCTCAAAAGTAATCTTGAATATGCATGTTCTTTTAAATCACTACAATGGTTAATTAATGCAAACCTTTGTCGTCTCTCTCATGGGCTATTGCAAATGGTTCTGTCAGTCAGGTCTCATCAGAAAAGGGAAGCCACACTCAGTGAGGTCATTGACAGAGTTAAAAGATGGAACTATTTATGAAGGCTTGGACAGGGTTAAAGCAAACCAATTATGGGCAATGAAGTACACCAAGATTGGCAGCATCAAAAAAGTGTCATCATCATTGTAGTCCAGGTTGGGCAAATGGTACAGGTAGGGAAGTGGCTGTCAAACCCTTAAAGAGCCATTGCTATAGAAAAGGGCTTTCATTTAGCTGCCAGATAGGAGCTGTAGCTTTCAGCAGAATACCCTAACCACTGTCAATGCATGGTCGAGGATGGAAGTTGTCAAGGAATAAATACCCCAACTTCTCCCCTCTACCCACCATTTTCCTGCAGGTGTCTCACAAGTTTACTTCAACCAAATACACAAGGGAGCTTGAGTAAAGTAGACCATACAAGTCAGCCTTCCAAGATGTACAGTTGGGTAGGAAAGAGTGAAGTGTGGATTTCAAGAAGCAAATGAAGACTACTCAGTAGGTCACTTAACCAGTATCCCAACCACCAAACTTTCTTCCTTCTAACCATCCACCAAACAATGACCAGGGTAAACTTTCTAACTTATAAATCACAACATGTCATTCCTTTGCTCAAAACACTCTTCCACTTGGGATAAAATCTAGTTCTATGAGCCTGGCACACATGTCTCTTCATAACCTGACACACATATGTCTCAATAGTCTTCCCTTTGTTTACTTCTACCCTTGCCTTACGTATGGTATCTGATCACACACTTATTTAACTTACCAGATATAGTGTGATCTTTCCTAATTCAATGTCTTTGAAAGTGCTTTGTCTGAGGTCCCCCTAGACCCCATCTGCTGCGAGTCTTCCATGATCCCCATATGAATTAAGTGCTCCACTAAGCTTCCCAGGGAGAAAGTAGTGCATGCTGCCTAACATCACAGGCTCTGGAGATCAACTGTCTGAATTTGAATGCCAGCTCCCCTGTGTTCGATCTGTGTATTTGGACATGCTGTTGATTTCTTTATGCCTCAGTTTCTCCATCTACCAAATGAGGATAACAACAGCACTGACCTCATAGGGTTGCTTTTAGAACCAAAGAGATAACACAAACAAATTAGCCATTAATATGGTCTTGATAATTAGCACTCCACAGTTAACTGTATAGATATAGATACAGATATAGATACAAATATAGATACAGATAGATATAATTTCTTTATACAGCTGACCTCCCTTATTGAATTCTATGGTAAGAACATATCAGAACCACTTGCGCAGCCTGGTGCCTGGCACAGTGGCTAAACACAGAATAGGGACACCAAAAATATTCCACAAATTGTACCAGTATGTCTCCATATCCGAATTCATATAGATGACCTCTAAGAGATGGTGACTCAGGGTGTCAATGATGGCTTCATTTCCATACAGGAGTTGACAGAAATTTATCTACCATCATCTAATTCAAGTTAGGCACCCTAGAGAATGCCAAAAATAGAAAGCAAATTTTAACTTTCAGGGAGCTCACATTGTTACAGTGTGAGAGAGTGGAAGTTCTTATACAAAATAGAACAATCATGATTTTGCTTAGATGTGTAAGTATGTATTTATTTATAGCTGGAAAGAAATATACTATAACATGAAAAATGGTACTCTTGAAACGGTAAGAACAATGGTGATTTTAATCATGTTCTGATTCACTGTTCTCTCCATTTTTTACATTGACTATATGTAAAAAATGGATATTACCTCTGTAGCATATGCAAATTCATGCTTACAGTAAACATGCATCTAGTCAGAGGCCAGCAGGTGGCATAATGGTTAAGGCACTGGACTCCTACATGGCCCACTACAGTTTGAATTTCGGACCCAGCGACTTAAAACTCACTTTGGACATGTGATCATGCATGCCCAAAATTCTGAGAGGAGAAGGGATTGTGGTATGGCCAACATCCCTGGGGAGTGATTTCTTGCTTTCTGTTTCTTTGTCTCTCCAGTGAGCACATGAGCCCTACAGCAAAAATCTTGGGGGGGGGATTTTTTAGTCAATCAGCTTCTTCTGAGACCTGACATTGTGAGACTCTATCCTCAGCAGCAAGTGACTGAGAAATAGCATCCTAGAAATAAAAGTAGTTGGCTTAGAGGAGAGAAGATGACTTCTGGCTGCATCTGAAAAGTCTTCATGAAGGAGTCTCCAAGGATGGGTAGGATTTCAGCAATGTCCATGTGGCAAAAGACAATTCAGATGGGGAAAGGGCACAGGGAAGGAGGCAAAGGTTCTGTCAATGCACCAAGGAAGGCAGTGGAGGATGCCAGTAGAAAACATGGAGGTTTGTCAGTACAGAGGAAGCAGATACAGACTGGTATATTAAGCCTGCAGAAGGGAATATCTAAAAGGTGTGACCACCACTTACTCAAGGACCATCTTTCAGCAAATGTATGAGACCTCATTTAGGGTTCCTTTAACTAATAAGACCAAGTCCTAGTTCAGAAGTTAATGAAAGTCTCTACATGCCATAAAATGATAGGCTGGATGGACAGAGAAATGGATAGGTGCATGGGTGGGTGGATAGGCCTGTCATTCTGACCTAATCAAAGAATCTGAGTTATTGAAAAGAACACTGAACTTGGAGCAAGAAACTTCCATTTGTGTGTGTGTGTGTGTGTGAGTGTGTGTGTGAGGCTGACTGGTAAACCTAAGAACAAATCATAGAGCCTCTGATTTTCTTCCTTTATTTGTAAAAATGAGGGTCATAATCTCTTCTATTTATATCACACCTAGTGTACAATTGAGAGAAAATAAAGCCTTATATAGCAACATGCTTGGAAATCTGCAAAGTTCTGCAGTCAGTTCTGAAAGAAAATGCCATCATTACCCTCATCACCCAACACCGTACCTCCCATAATTATTTACTGGACTCTCTAAACTGTGCTTGGCTCCATGCTAGACACTGAGGACAGATGGGAGGAAGAAATAAATGTGACTGCTGCCCTCATGGGCTTTTCAAGCTAGCCTGGATTTTCCTTTGGTCCCACTAAACAGTGGCCACATCTAACACTGCTTCAGTTTCTTCATTCTTTCATTCATTCACTCCTTCAATCATGCGTTGACAGAAGATTGTTTATTTCAATACTGTCCTCAGTACTCAGCACACAATAGATGCTCATAGATATTTTTTTTCAATTTATTTTATACATTCAATCACATATGTCACTTAGCTTGCAAAGTGAACATTCCAATATGTATATATTCCTCACCAGTCCAGTGGAGAATATTATACACGTTATCTTCAATGGACAATAACCCAATTTTTGTCCCTTGCCTTACCTCTTTATTTTTCTCCTTAATGTCCTTCCTCAGCTCATATTTGTTGAATAAGGACAAGCAGAGGGCATAATGGTTACGTCACTGGACTCCCACATAGTTGATTACAATCTGACCCGGCACCTTGAAACCTATGGTGGGCGTGTGTGCATGCATGCCCAAAATCCTGAGAGGAGAAAGGAGGAAAAGGGACTGTGCTGTGTCCATCCCCTCTAGGGGGTGATTTCTCACTTTCTAGCTCTCTGTCTCTCTCTGTCTCTTCAGCAAGCACAATCATTCTATAGCAAAAATCTCTCAAAAATCTATTTGCTAAAGAAATGTATCACTCAATGCACATTTCCCAGGTTTTTCATTTTCAAGAGAGTCACAATCTAGGAGAACAGGAAAAGAAATTTTGTCCAGCCAGGAGTGATGGTTAAGGCAACTGGATGCCCCAGGGCCGAGAGCACAGTTAGAGAACCAGACCCGGTTGAAAAAGACACCAGGTGCATGTATGTGCATGTCCAAAATCCTGAGAGGAGAACAGAGAAGAAAGGATTGTGGCATGATCATTCTCCTGGGGGCGAGGGGATTCTCTCTCTCTCTCTCTCTCTCTCTCTTTCTCTCTCTTGCTCTCTCACTCACTCTCTTGCTCTCACTCTCTCTTTCACCCTCTCTTTCTTTCTGGTGAACACACATGCCCACCAGCAAATAATATGTGTGTGTGTTTATATATGTGTGTGTGTGTGTGTGTGTGTGTGTGTGTGTGTGTGTGTGTGTGTGTGTAGAAATAAATAAAAGAGTAAGGAAAATCAATGAAGGCAACACTTGTGTGGTAACAGCCACAAGATTGATGTACAGGGTGTTTTGGAACGCGTGGGATAGGTCAGTTGCTGCTCCCCAAGTCTGAGGTGGGCAAGCTGGCAGAAGCTAAAAGGTGGACATTTCATAATTTTGACAGATCCTGATGCCAGGCTAGGTTAAGTGCCCACACGATGATACCAGCGCTGTACTCAGTTTGAGATGGGGTTTGCCCAAAGGAATAGAAGGTGGAGAGGCGGTGGGGGCTGAGACACAGATGAAGCCTGCAGCAGCAGTTAAAAAAGAGTGTCCCAGGAGCACCTCAGAGCCCCTCCTCCCCCACCCCCAGCTGTCAGCCCTCATCTCTGCCTCTGCCTCCAATCTGCCCATTTCCACCTCTTTTGGGAACTGCATCTTTTACACAAAACTGTTTTCCCAAGCCACTCGGTGGAGATAAATAATACAGTTATATCCGATTAAATAAGGGAGGGGAAGGGAAGAATTAAGAGATATTGGCAAGGGAGAAAAGCATATTGCTTCAGATTAGATTTGAAAATAGATGGAAGGTTTATGGAATTGATTCTCATTACTCTTATTCTCTCCCAAACCATTCCCCTCCCTCCCTGCTATGTGTCTCTGTGTTTTATTTTTAAATTCAGTTTTCCTTTTGTTATTTAACATCACTTTGCTTACTTTTCTGTGTCTTTTCCTTCCTTCCCCCTTCCTTCCTCTTTCTTTCTTCCTTTCTTTTCTTTCTTTCTCTCTTCTTTCTCTTTCCTTCTCTCTTTTCTTTTTCTTTCTTTCTTCCTCTATAAATGTGTCTCAATAGGTAATAGTTTCCTCCTCCTCCACTCTTCCCTGTCTCACAACACTGCAAACAGATACAGAGAGGAGTAGGCACAGGAATCTCCATGGCCAGCACCGACTCATGTGCCAGGCTAAGGCTTTCATTCCTGCGTATGTAGCCCCTCATGGGAAACCCACACAGGTAAGGTAGGTAGTAGAATATCCACTTCCGGCTGAGATTGCTGAGGTCCCAGAAGGGGCTAGACTTTCCCAAGACCTTTTCTCTGATAAGTAGCAGAGCATGAATTTAAGCCTTGGGTTTCAGACTCTAATTCCAGTGCTTTCACTACTGTCCTTGTGAAGCTAAAAAGGGAATTTTCACATTTGAGTAAGAAGGTAGAGGGATCAAGTCTGTGCTTGGGGGAGGGAGGTAAGTGTCAGGACAGGCATTCTCCCATGTCACTCATATACTCTGCCTATACATTTTGTCATTATAAAGCCACTTGCTGGTGATGAGTGTTGCTCCCTCTGTTTGGAGGACACAAATACCTCCTGGGAGAGAGGCACATGAAGAATTCTATATGATGGTGAATGAGTTTTGAAGATCACTTTGCTCTTTGCTATTATTCACTGGGTTGACATTTAACAAGGTAAGTTCACCTCTCTAGGCCTCACTTACCTCTGTGGAAAGATGGGAATCATAAAAGTAATCTCTCTGATGGTTGTGAGAAGTAAGGGAGATAAAGTGCTGGAAAGGGCCTAGAACAGCATTTCACATATGGATCTCCCTGTCAGTCGTCTGTCTTCTCGCCCTCTTTCCTATCTCACTCCTATCTGGGTTGTTTTGAGAGCTGTGGGAGTGTGTGTGACCCTATCAAATAGAAACAAAAAGGAGCAAGTGATCACACAGATAAAACTTCCTACCTCCCTGGGAAACAGTCTCCCAGACCCTTCCACGTCATCTTCAGTGACCCCCAACACACATGCACACTCTTTTTCAGTCATCCTTATTAGCCAGGATGTAGAAAATCACAACAGAAAGAGACTGTAAAGGGATGAAGATCAGTGATCAAACCCACTCATTTCACTGATCTGGAAAATGAGAACCAGAGAGGGGTAGCAACTTGCCTTCAGTTACACAGTGTCATAATACAATACCCTCCTTGTCTCACTGTGAGAGAGAAGAATTACAGGAAGTCAGAACAGAGGGGAGAGGCAGAGCCTCCCCAACTCCTAATAAGTATTCAGCAGTACATGGAAGAAGTGGCAAAATTCCTTCCTAATGACAGAGTTCCCAGAGCCTGTTCTAAGATGCTTTCTAGTGGGCTTCTAAGTCTCTGTTGCAGAATCTGCCTTGCCAGTCCCCAACCAGGCACTCCAACCCTGTGAGTGCCACAGGCATAGGCTCGGACCTGCCAGGGAATAGGCTGTGCTGAGTAAGGACAGAATGGCACCGAGAACTGTGGCAGGTGAGGAAGGAGAACTAAAACCTGTAACAACTACCAACTGGGATCAGCCCATGGCCTGGTGGTTAACGGAGTCAGACTCCAGATAGCTGCCTATGCAGTTCAAGTCCCAGACCTGATGGTTTGGAAAACATGCATGGCACATGTGTGTGCATGCCCCAAATATTGATGGGATGGAGAAATGGAGGAAAAGAGATTGTGGCATGACCACACCCCATCGGGGTGCTTCTCCCTTTCCTTCTTTCTGGAAAGTGCATGCACTGTCTGGCCAAAAGAAAGAAAAAGAACAACTGAGCAGAGTCTAAAAGAGTGAACATAACTGACTTGGACTCCACCAGCTATTTGCAGAAAGGCAGGAGAGGCTGGTGGACTTGGAGGAATACCTCAACATAAACAATGCATCCCCAGTGTCAGACACCAGCTAAAACCATGACCTGTGGAAATCATACCATGGGCCACTGGGCCCAAGCAGCAAATCTGATTTGTTCAGACCATGCTATCTTCTTGGAAAGTCTTAATACCTTTTTCTGCATACACAGACTTTACATACACTTCAAAACTTGGCAGAAGTGACAACTCTGAAGAGACCAGTCCCAAATGTCCTCTCCCTTTCTCTGAGCTCTAACTGGGTTTTACTACCTTTGTGAACTCAGTTGTCTCCCCCTCTCATTGCCTCTCGTAGGTCATGAGATCATTCTAGAACAGGAATCACTGTTATCTCCTCTATCTCCCCTTTGAAGCATTTTTTCCCCCAGTAGCAGGAACTTGATTAATATGGGCTGACATAAGATTAAAATAGACCAAGTAAAAAGAACAGCATGCTGAGACTCCCTACCCCAACTGCACAGATGAGAACACTGAGGTACAGCAGGAGGCAGAGACTAAGACCCAGAAGAGGGAGGCATCAGCTCAGAAGGCCTTAGCTTAAGAACATATAGTTCCACCTGTCCCCACCCCAGGCCACCCTAGTCTGTAGATCCCTATTACTTCTGTAAACACAGCACTGACATGGATCAAATGGCATTTGATATGGTCAACATGACAAGTGGGCATTCCT
>NW_006159542.1:8545325-8572847 GCF_000334495.1 Tupaia belangeri chinensis
GCATTCCTGTGCCTCACCTTCTCTCCAGTTTCGTCCTTCCCTCCCTGCTCCCTGCCTTGATGCTCACAGCGCCAAGCTCTTGTTCACACTGTTCTTCCTACCGAGGCTGTCCCCATTTGCTATTTTTTATTTTTGCCTGCCTACCTCTTAATCTTCAGAACTCAGCTGTAAGTAGACTACATAAACAGGCAGCAACTCTCCTCCTTACATCTAAACCAGTGTAATGTGACACTGGAGATCCTCCTGTCAGGAGGGAAGTCTCTCTCTCTCCATTCCTTGAATCAGAGTTGGATGCATGGCTTTCTTTGACCAGTAGAACAAAGCTGAAAGTGACATACGCAGAGACTTGAAATCTGGGCTGTGTCTGGCTTACTGCTCTTGGGAGCTCTGCAGTTACCAGGTGATGAAGACCAGGCTTCTTCTCTGACTCTGCTGGACAGTAAGAAAAATATGGTCCATTTACTCATGTTGCCACAGACTTCTGAGGCATCCACCATCAACCTTGCCAGCTGATCACGATGCAGGAAAGAGCCCCCAGGGATCAGCCAAGACCATTCCAACTGCCAACTAAGCTCAGCCTATATACTACCAGCCAATATAAATATGGCCCAGAAAAGCCACTAGGTTCTGGAGTGTTTGTTACATAGCATAGCAAACTAGATGGACAGTTTAGATGTCCCCTCCTTTGTGAAAACCTCCCTCTCAGCAAGGCTGGCTTGAGTGCCCCCAATCTGTGCTTCTTTTCACTACTGCACTTAGCACAGTATATGGTAATCATTGCTTTAGTTATTTCACACCTCACCTACTCTTTGCTCCCCAAGTCTCTGAGCTTCTTAAAACTAAAGGCCACGTATCCCTTGTTACCTGCTACATCCTGACATCTAGCTCTGAGTGGATGCAGAATGAGCATGGGTGGCTCAAAACAAACAGATATTGACAATTTTCCCTACACGAGATCTTACCATATTTCCCTCAGCCCCTCCTCCTCCTAATCAAAGTCTCCATGGCCCTGATTTGTGGGAGTGAGTGGATATTGATTGGCTCCAACTGCACTGCTTCAGGAGCATAAGTTGGCTCTATATTCCTTAAATAAGCTTCGTGCCTGTTCAGTGTGTTCATAGCAGCCTTGATTGTAATTCAGCCTCTACTCCATTACCCTTATTTATAACGCAACGCTGGAGCACAGAGCCCCAGGCCTTCGGCGGAATGATTACAGGACCCTTTTGACTTGCAATTCCACACCATTCAGTCCAATTTAGACCGGCCACAGATGGTGCCCTGTGGCAGGGAAGGGATGATTAGAGGATGCCAGGCTGGGGGTGGGGAAGAGCAAACGACCCTCTTGATTTTTCTCACTGCATTAGAGGAGGATAACGAAAAGGGTTAGGTCTTTCAATGTTCCTCCTGAGCAGGATATAGAGTGCCTAAACAACAGCAAATCACACCCTTATCCACCAGGATCAGGTATAAAGTGGTCCTATGACCATCGCAGAGACATCTTTTCATTCAGTTCAAAAGCTAGACCTTTTCCCTGCAATGAGATGATGGGATACTGCTCCCATATTGGCAGGGTAGCAGAGGGAAAGGTTGAATTCCACTCTTGTCTGTACAACGGGACCCTGGGTGGGGCATGTGTCCCCCTGGGCCTGAGTCTTCTCAACTGTCAAATGTGCAGACTGACCCCTCTCCTGACTTTTCCACTAGGTCACTGGAAGACGTAAAGGGAGAAATTCATGAGAAGGAACTTAGAGTAAAATGTTCTCTGTGTAGGGGCCGGACCGTGGTGTAGCCGCAGGTGCAGTAACGTGTGATGGGTTCTGCAAGGCTGACCTATGTGAGAGAGCCCTGGCTTTGCATCTGGAGATCTCCCTGAGTACACCAGGGATGCACATGTCCATGATCACAGTGTCAAGACCCTGTGGGAGGTTCTCAGAAGAAAGATTGTAAGAATTTTTTTAAACTGGGACCAGCAGTTACCATAATGGCTGTGTCGCTGAACTCCCATAGAGTCAACCACGGTTCAAGTCCTGGACCTGGTGACTTAAACTCACACCCAGCGTGTGTGTATGCATGCCCAGGATCCCGAGAGGAGAATGGAAGAGAAGGGACTGTGGTGTGGCCATCCCCTCTGGGGGGTGATTTCTCGCTCTCTGTCTCTATGTCTCTCTCTGTCTTTCTGACAAGCGCATGCGCCCTATAGCAAAAACCTCTCCAAAAAAATAATAATAATAATTTTTTTAAACTTAAAAAAAAAAGCTCTCCGTGTAAAAGTCATGATTACAATGAATACCAATCAGCCTGACAGATGTTTGGAAAACTGAAACCCAGGGGCTCAACGGGAAAGGCTGAAACTTTCCCAGATTTTTATATCCTCACTCCCCACTAAGCACAGGGTCAAGGTTTGGTCTGGAACCAGCCATCCCAGTTTCCATCTCTGCCACTGTTGCAGTAGATAAGCCTTGCCAAAATCATTTACCTTTCAGAATCTCTTTTTCATCACATAAAGTGGGGAGAATAACGTCATAATCACTGGAGTGCAAGAGCCAGGAAGGCAGGCACTGAGCTATCTTATTCACCTCTGTATCCCAGTGCCTGGATTCATGTAGCCACTTAATCTAAACCTAATGGAATGAATAACACTTATTAAGTGCTTATTGTGTGCAAGGCTCTGTTCCCAGCAGGTACACATATTACCTCTTTTCATCCTCTGACATTTCTATGATTTACAGATGATAACAAATCCACAGGTAACTAGTGCTGAAATAATGTCTCACCCCAAGGACTAGTGCCAGTCTGTGCTCAATAAGGTTTGTAGCAGAGAATGCTGCTCCTACGACCACCTCTTCAGTGCTACACAATTAAGTTGCTTTTACTCTAGTTAATACAGATGTTTGGGATCCCTTGTCTTTGTAAACTCCTGCAGAATGGGAATCACAGCTGTCAAATCTCCTCTTTAGGGCACTGTGGTTACAATCTGGAATATCCTAAGTGTGTCCAATTAGAATCATGATGTCTGAATTGTCATACTTCTCCAGGTCTCCCCTCATCTTGTTCCCTCTACTTCCAGAATCATAGACACTGTAAACTTAGACTATTATCGACTGAACCAATGTCTCTGGAGGACCAGGTCCTTTGTTGGGATGTTTCAGACCTCACTTTCCTGAGTCTTCTCTTTTAAGTTAAAGCTAAGAAAATGGAGACTCAGAGAAGACGGTGAGTGGGGTATTTGCCAAGATTACACAGTAAATCTGAAAGAGGACTGATGGGAGTCCAGCCTTTGGGTGTCAAGGACTGCCTACTTCACCCGCCACACTCCTGGTCTAACTCTCACCTACTGCATCAACTAGGAGAGGTGCTTCCTACTCTGAACCTCATTTTTCTCATTGGTAAAAAGAAAATAGTTACGGCATCTTCAGGACTGCTAGAGGATTTCCTAGAAAATGTCGTTAATGGGAAAGGCACTTTGATAGTGGTCTTTATGGGAACTGTGCTATACTATCAGAAAACAGAGAGAACTAGCCTTTCCCCTCTGCAGTTGACAAGATGAAACTTGCCCATATGTGTCAGCTCTGTTATGCTTCTGAGAACAATGGAAATTGGGAAAAGAGGGCCTCACCTGCTTGGTGGTCCATCCATTTATCCCAGGTCCCTCCATTAGAGGATTTTTATCTTCACTGAATGTTTCTCTTTAATGGCCACTTGGTGATAGAACTCCCACCCTCATTACCACCACCCCACTTTCTGTCCATGGTGTGATGTGAGATACACCAGAAAGAACTACATTTGCTACAAGTCAGAGAAATGACTGTGATGAGCAGTTGTGTCTAATACACTGGGAGTGAGGATGAAGTTAGGGGAATCAATCATGAGGTTGTATTGAAGGGCAATCACACAGAGGAGTTAAGTACACAGAAAGCCAGGTGATACCTGCAAAGATGGCCAACCAGATGAGCACATATATTTACATGTTTATTCCTCCAAAGCACAAGTATGCTCACAGATACATACATGAAGTCTTCAAAAAGCTCATGAAAAATACAAAAATTGTGAAGTAACTATAGATGGATTTAAAAATGTCTGCACCAGAAATAAGCTCATTCCCTAATTAAATATTTTTCCACAAACTTTTTGAAGTACCCACACATATCCCCATAAATCTATGCATCTATGCACTGCCAGAAAGGCCTTTATATAAGGAGATAATACACATGCTCTCACTTGGCCATTTCTTCATACATATGCATGAACATACAACTTATGTGTTCAAGTATGAGTACAGACACATGCTACAGAATACGAAATTTTGAATGTAGACTCACACACACATGCTGCAAGACTGCTCCTTCTTGCACTGGGATAATGAGCATATGTGCATATGTGTACACCCATTTATTCATTCATTCCCTGACACACATAAGCAGGCATCCACAAAAAATATGCACATACATATGTGACCACTTTGACAACACAGCAGCTACAGGCTTATGGAGGGCCCTCCCATGTGTATACTCACATAGTGTGTTTGCCCAGTTCGCTCTCATATGTACTGTCGTGCATGCTCCATCATGCATGTTCTATTGTGCATATTCAGGCTAACATATGTGTGCTGGTTCTTTTCAGTTACTCACACAGCCATTTTCATGGGCAGACTTGTACATATGTGCTGGGGCATACACAGGCCTATGGATATTAATACCTTTAACCCAAGTCCTCATTTGTGCCTTCACGTTCACAGGCATATTATAAGTGACACAAGAAAATGTCCTTCTCGGCTCTGGAATATCTCTGGATCAGTCCTCCTAGAGGCTTCACTTTGCACTCCAGGAGAAAAATCAAATCCTCGCCAATAGTCTCCTGAAAGCCTCTTTCCTCCTTTCTAGTCTAACTGACAGGCCATCGAGGGCAAAGATGAGCAGAACAGTTTCTGTTCCAAGCTGTCCATCCACTTAATCCTTTCTGATATTGTTATGGGGGGAAAAATCCACCAATTTGCTGTTTCATCCCCTCAACCTGGTGTCCTTGAAAGAGACAGACTGACACCAAGCAGAAAAGGCCTCCTGATGCCAAGCCCCAGGCAGCCCAGGGACATTCCCACTAGGCTCCAGCTTTTGCACACTGTGCAGGAAGCCTGACCAAAAAGCCAGTGTCCTGAATGCCAGCAAAAAAGTGAAAAAGAAAGAAAGATGAAACATAAATAATGTGTTAATACTTTCCACCCGCTTCTTATAGCCAGACACTATGCTTGGCACCATTGCCCACTGCAATTCATTTGCTGCTGAGAACCTTCTCAAGATCCAGCTGCAGTAGTGTCACAGTAGCTAGAGCCACATGGCAGACAGGGTTCGGTTCCTAGGTCAACCTGGAGATGTCAGGCTTGTGCCTGCCCATGATCTTGGCTGCCTGAGAAGGCTGAGAGGAGGATTGTGGCATGAGATCTCATTGGGGGTGGCTCTCTCTGAACAAAAGTAAACAACAGCAACACTCAAAAGAGCGATATTCAGGCCCTTTTCCCAGAGGTGAAGATACTAGACTAAGGCACTGCTCACAGTGAGTAATGAACAGAGTAGAGATTTGAACTCAGGTCTGCTGACCTCAGGGGAATCTGGAGAGAAGCTGGCCAGCTATGGGCTACTGCTTGGTCTCTGGAATCTTCCTCATTTCACCTGCACTTCTGTGAGTTTCACTTCCTGGGGGAGGACCTGTGCAATGCAGAGACTTATCAGCAAACAGTGACTTGGTAAAGAGACCAGGAACGAAAGAAAGTTTGGAAAACAAAAAAGGGACAGGCCAAAACAATGGACAGGTTGAGAAAAGGGAGAAGAGAAGAAAGAAATGACGTTAGCTTCAGAAGGCAATATAGTTCAGCTTTCGTCTTTTTCTGATAACATGCACCAGTCCTTTCTCCGCACTGAGCCTCACGGAGATGCTAGTGGTGCTCAAGTACAGGGCAGGATTTCCATCCAAAGAACTCCTAGGCTAGTGTGGCTGCTGTTTGTTTTATAGAGCATGCTAAAGCTTGACAGGATGTTCTAAAAATATTTGCACAATTACTTTCCAAACCAGTGAGGAAAGAGAGATGGAAAGTGACCTCCAACGTGCCCCGTCCTCTGCTATAAATCTGCTCAACGATGAGCATTAATTATCCATCAAGTCTTTTACACACATTTCCCCACATCATCCTCGTAACTACCTTTAGAGACAGCTATTATATCCCAGGTCAGTCTCTCTGACCAGGAAGATCAGAAGGCAGATGCAGGTACAGGAATGCCTCCTAGTTCTCCTCTGAGAGCTGGAGAGAAAGCAATCCTCCTCTTTTGGGGAGGTCAGGATTAGCAACCCTATTTTACAAATGAGCCAACTCAGACACAGAGAGGGGATGGGATTTGCTTAAGAAAAAGTGGAGCATCCTCTTCAACCAAATCCAGGCTTTTTCCCGACAGACTGGACAGCATAAACTCTCAGTACAGATGTTAAGAAACAAGTGTGGTAGGCTGACAAACGCATAGCTCCTGAGGTAACAATCACTCTGGATCCTTCACTAGAGCTGGCTTCATGGATATATGATGTGAGGTCACAGGGGCCAAGTTTAGAAGGTTCCCCCACTAAGTTTATGGTTTTGTAGTTACCATCTAAAGATGGTTAACAAGGGGACCCACATTTTCATCTTGCACTGTCATGCAAATTATGTAGCCAGTCCCATCTGTGACACTTTCCTTTTACAAGCCTCAGTTTCCTCTACTTTGAAATGAGGCTAACAACGATGTAAGGGGCAGGGTATATAGTCAACACACACAGGGTATATTTGCCTTGCCCGCATCTTCTTAGGTGTTTATGTTTCCAGTACAGGCCTCCTACAGATATTGGTAATCTCTGTCCATGGGCTGCTTGGCCCCTGTGGAGGGCGGATCAGAATCTCAGGGAATTTTTATGTCTAGAACCCATGCTTCTTACTTCCCTTGCTCCCAATTAGGAGTAGCCCTTAGCAATGGGAGGTAGAGAATAAATATCCCAACTTGGATAGTCTTGGGAAAGTACTATAGTATTTTCCAGTGAGAGGGAGCCCTAGTCGCCCACAGTGCCCCCTGCTCAACTATCTACCTTCCACTAGTTTCCTTCCCTGCCTTTCTCATGACCACCCCCCAGATAAATTATTTGTACTCCTCTCCTCATCCCACGGTCTGTCTCTGGAGAACTCAATTTAAGATAGGACTGCTGCAGGCTTAATTAAGATAACAAATGTAAAGTGCTTAACACAGCATCAGGCATAGATGCGAACCCTTAATAAATGGTAGGCTCACCCCCCCCAAAAAAAAAGCTAAATTACAAGAAGACACAAGATGACTGAATGTTTATAATTGATTTCTAAATTTATCCTCCTAATGAAATCATCTCCGGCAGACCTCACTCATGACCAGTCAGGAATGATTTTCATGGTCTCTCTTTCCTCCAGAGGCACATGCCAGCTGCAATGGCTCCTAAGACCCAGCACAAAAGGAAAGCTCATAGACTTGCCATTCGCTCCCTTTCAGTCTTCCAGAACAAGAGGAGCACACACCATCCAGAATCTCAGGGCCTCAGCAACAGACATCTTGTCTTCCCCTTTGTTTTAGGATGCAGATGTGTTGGTCAGAAATATGCCTAAAGTTACTAAATGTGTAGAGATAAATTCAGAAGGAAAAAAAATTAGGCAACCACCACTACTTACTCTTCTAATAAACCTTTATATATATATATATATATATATATATATATATATATACACACATGTGTGTGTGTACAATTACATATATATATACACACATATATATATATACACACATATATACGTATATATATATATATATATAGGTAATTGCTCCTGTACACACATATATACACACTGAAACTCTATGGATGCAAGGGTTTTTTTGTCTGTTTTGTTCCCTGTTGACTCTCCCCTCTCCACTGTCCACACCTATAACCCAGAACAATGCATAGCACATAGTAAATGCCATGAATATTTATAAAGTGCATGAATGTTCTTTTCCTGATATCTATCATCTACCCCTGTTGAAGCTCTTTTTGGCCTGCTTTAGCAATTCCAAAGAGCTTTGGAGCTCACACCACACCCTATACTGACCAAAACAGCATAGTTAAGAGGTCTCTGGGGGGGCCGGCAGGTGGCGTAGTGATTAAGGCACTGGATTCCACATGGCCGAATGTGGTTGGAGTCCCAGACCCAGAGGCTTGAGGCTCATGCCAGGTGCATGTGCATGCTTGGTGAAAATTCCAAGAGGAAAATGGAGGAGAAAAGACTGTGGTATGGTCATCTCCCCGGGAGGTGATTTTTCACTTTCTCTGCCTTTCTGGCAAGTGCACAGCGCTTATAGCAAAAAAAAAAAAAAAATCTCTTTCTAAAAAAAAGAAGAACGGGGGGATGGCTATGGATATATACCTCTAGGGAAAGCTCAGCTCCATTAGTTATTCCTTAAAAGGTATTGGATAAGTTACTATCCTTCTGTCTCCCCCTCTTTAAACAGGGCCGCTAACCACATTTATCAAATGAAACATCATATGTAAAACACCAATCCCAGGGTAAGCTCTTGGTACCTATCAGCTATTATTAAGGTAGTAAGAAAAGTCCTTTTGCCCCCTACGTCTCTTCTCTTGCTGCTAATATATTGGGGGAATTTTTCCAAAAGGAGGGAAAGTGCACTAATGCTGACTACCTAAAGGATAACTACATGCAGGTCATTTTCATAAAATTAATAGATGTAGAATCACAAAATGAGAAAGTTGTATCTCTCCAGTTTCTTTCAGCCCATTTGTTAACCACAAGAAGAAGGTGCCGGGTGCTACAACGTCTTCAACCACACAGAGAGAGTGGGTCTCAGGCTAAACCCCTGGTGGGCTGCTAGCATCAGCTGGCTGGACGGTAATGACATTGCTTTGCTGTCAGTGTACTGATTTTTATAGTGGCCTTCTCATTTTAATGAGTAATCCTGGCATTTCATTTATCATTATGATATTAGAATTCCCATCTATAATACATATTACCGCTTTAGAAAAAAAAGAAAAAAGTGAAGCAAAAAAAGAAGATGCAGATATACTCAAAATGAGGAGAACAGTTTTGAAGTGACTGAGCATCGGGGCTCTTTTCTGTAGTCTTAGTTCCTAAGTCCCTCCAGGACAAGGACTCCAGGTCCAGGGCTTCCTATAAGTGCTGCCATTCACTGATGCTTCTTGACACTGAATAGGCCCATTTCCCTCCCTGAGTTTCCATCCTCCTACCTCTCAATGAGGGGATCTGAAGTCTATGCTTCCAAAGGCCTTTCCATTTTTGAAAATGTATTGACTTATTCCAGGGTGGTAATAAAAATTGCAGCAAACCTGAAGAAAATGCACCAAGGACATGAGCTGCCCCTGCTTGTTTCCATGATGTGTTACTACCAGAAGAAAGTTTGCAAACTCCAGAGATTTGTGGTCACCCATTTGCTTCTTAACACAGTTTCATTTTATGCTGTTTTCTAATTCCTAGCAAGGGCAATAAAGCCAGACTCTAAGAACCCATGCTTAGAAGTCTCAGTCACCCAAGGTCTTTATTGGGGTGGTAACCTTTTTTTTTTTTTTTTTTTTTTTTTTTTGAGAGGTTTTTGCTATAGGGCAAGTGCACTTGCCAGTAAGATAGAGAAACAAAAAGCAAGAAATCACCTCCGGGGGGGATGGCTATGCTGCAATCCCTTCTCCTCCATTCTCCTCTTGGGATCTTGAGCACGCACGCACATGTGCCTGGTGTGAGTTTAAACCACTGGATCTCGGACTCAAACTGCCCTCGACTATATGGGAGTCCAGCAACATAGCCATTATGCCAACTGTTGGTCCCTTAGGGTGGCAATCTTGATCTCCTCCACTCCCTCTCCCCAATGTCTGCACTTTAGTCCCTGTGCAGTGTGTCTAGGGAAATAGTTCTAAGGAGGGAAGACAGATGTATGACTATGGCATATCCCAGAGCAAGTGGAAACTGGGCTTTGGTTCTGACCTGGCTCTTCGATTTGGATTCTCTCACATTTACAGAGTTCCAGTTCCAGACACCTTGTACACTAGGGAGGTTCGAGAGTCAGGGAAGAATCAGACCAGATCTTTCCTTGCCTCTGAGACCTGAGGGTGGTTGGATGGATGTGCAGCTCGTGAGGTGCACTATATGGCAGCATGTGAAGTGCAGCCTTGAAAGCTTACACTGAAGAGACATAACACAGAGAAGGGATGGTTACTGCTGCCTTAATGGGCAACTGTGGGAAGCTTCCCAGACTGATGGTGTCTGTGTGCAGTCATGAATGGTGCACAGGCATTTGCCAGGGCAAGGAAGGGGCAAGCTTTCTGGGCACAACTGAGGGTAGACATGCTACTGAGTGAGTGCTGCTGATTTACACATGGGGACCACTGCCCTCCGGATGACTTTGCAGTCACCAACCTCTCCGCATCAGGAGCTTCTACCACTGCCCAGTTCTGACAGGTATCAGACCCTCGGGAAGGACTGACATGTAGTCCTCCTGTGAATGGATGACCCCGGATACAGTTACAGATGTCAAAAAGAAGCAGAACTACTTGTTGCAAGGCAAGTTGGACAGAGGTGAAGAGAGCCTTGAAAAACAAACTCAATAAGACCTTTCCTTAGTCCTCATATTTTCTCTGAATCTCTTTTTCCCCCTGCTTTGTGTTTTGACATTTATGTATCTTTCCTAGTTCTCCCTCTCACTTCTCTTTTTCCAAAAATCCCCTCCTTTTCAGAAACAAAGTAAAAGCTCTCTGCATAATTTCCCTAACTAACAGGCATAGGCTTTTAACAGATTTCTAATGCACTGGCAGACAACTCCTTAAGGCTTGGGTCCCCAAGGACACTTCGCTGAGGATAGAGACATCCGTAGTTACTGGGGCGCTGGATTTGATTGTTTTCATAAAACAAGGTAAACGATGTGTATGTTTCACTCTCCAGTAGACAGTTACAGAGTTAACACCCCCATCGCCACCCTGGATGTTTAAGTGAAGTGACACATCGATGGGAAGTCTAATTATTCTGAATTAATGTCATCCCTGGAATACAGGGTCTCCATTAGCCATGAAGACAGAAGGTTCAGAGAGTGAGTCACAGTGGCTAAACCTGGGGTGGTAGGGTGGTGGTGAATACTTTCATCTCTCAAAACCCAGTTCAGGGACCAGCAGGTGACACAGTGGCTGAGGCACTGGACTCCCACGTGGTCAACCATGGTTTGAGTTCTGGACCTGGGGACTTGAAATTCATACCAGGTAAGTGCATGCGCATGCCTAAAATCCTGAGAGGAAAATGGTGGAGAAGGGATTGGGTGTGGCCATCTCCTCCAACCCCAGGAGGAATTCCTTAGTTTCTGTCTCTTTGTTTATCTCTGTCTCTCTGGTGAGCTCACATACCCTATAGCAAAAACTTCTGATAAACAAAAATGCCCTGTTCAGATCTTTAAGCCAAGGACTCAAGCCCCTGTGGCTTCTCTAGCTACCTGGGTGTTCTCAATGCAGCCTCCTATCAGGGCTAGCCAGAGTAGTTACTTGACACACAGTTCCTTCAAAACACATCTGTGTCACTGATACAGAATGCACTAAAAAAATACCCTGTTTTCCATTGAAAGCCCCTTAATTAGGGCCAGTGGGTGGCGTAGTGGTTAAGACACTGGTCCCACATGGCCAACCACAGTTGGAGTCCTGGACCCAGCAGCTTGAAAACCACACAGTGCATGCCCAAAATCTCAGAAGGAGAATGGAGGATAAGGGATTGTGGTGTGGTCATGCCACTGACAGGTGTTTCTCACTTTCTCTCTCACTGTCTCTCTTTGGCAAGTGCACATGCTCTATGGCAAAAATCTTAAAAAAAAAAAAAATCCCCTGAATTTAGTATCTCTACCCTTGCTAGAATCGTGATTAAACCTCCTTCACAAACCTAAGAAACTTGAAAGTGTTTTAGAAACCTGAAAACATTACACAAGGTCATTCCGCCCCCCCTTATATATTTCAAGAAATAGGAAAAGTAATGTTTAAAAACTCCTTATATAATTGCCAATAGTGAAACCATGATGTTATTTTCCAGTTTTCTTTAAGAATAGCAACCCAAAGTCACTGTGACACTGAAACTCAGAGCTTAATATCTAAGTATGTAGGTATCATCTGTTTTGACTACACAAAAATCAAAGGCAGTCAGTAATCCTAACGTGCTATGTCTATTGAGTGCTTGCCATGTGCCAAGCAGTCTTCAAAGTGGTCTGAATCAACTAGCTCATGTAACATTCACAACACCACCAGGAGGTAGATACTCATATTAATTCCACCTTGCAGATAAAAATAAATGAAATGCCCAGACATGGTAACTGATCAAATTGAACAGCTTAGATGCAAACTCTCCAGTCTGAGTTTCCAATCCATGCAATTGACCACCCCTGTTACACAGCTTCTTTGGTTGTGGGCTTTTGGCATTAGGTAGCGTTATAATGCTTACAGGCTCCAACAAGAATCAGCAAGGTACCTTCTGCTAAGTCAGTTTCTCTCTGTGTGCCTGAGTATCTCTGCTATGATTTGAATGTGTTCTCTAAGTTCATGTGTTGGAACTTAGCAGCCATTGTAACAGTATTAAAAGGGTAGAAATTTAATCTACTGTGGTATTAAGAGGTGAGGCCTCTAGGAGGTAATTAGGATTAAATAAAGTCATCAGGATGAGGCTCCCGTGACTTAATTCTGGTGGCTCTTTAGGACAAGGAGAGATCCCAGCAGCTACACAGACACACACTCAAGCTTGCTCGCTCACCATGTGATGACCTGCACCTCCTCAGGACTCTACAGAGAACCCTCACCAGCAAGGATGCCTCTATCAGATGCAGCCTCCCAAACGTGGACCTCCAAAACAGTGAGCAAAATAGACCTCTATTCTTTATAAGTTACCCTGTCTGGGTATTCAGTTATTGCAACAGGAAAATGAACTAAAAAAAAGTATCTTGTCCATAAACTGGGAATAATTAAACCTAACTCAAAGGACAGCATTGAGATTCAGAGAGAGAGAATTGTATGATGTGCCTCCTTCAAATGCATTTCCTCTACTCTCCTTCGAACAGCCTCTCTTGTCTGAGACTTGCCTGTCTTGCCTCTGGAAGACTTGAAGTCATGTTGTGGCTCACAGATGCTTTCTCTGGCTGAGAATAACAACCTGCTCCCACTGAATGACTGAGCCACTCACTCCCCAAAATCAGAGTACTGTTGGGCCCTCTAGCTTAAGGTGTAAGCGCGATGTGGGTAAGAATAAGCCACAGATGAGTAGGGGGCGGGCAGCTTCCTGTATCCAGGCAGCTTGGGAGTAGCTGTTATACACAAACTCAGGCCTGGAGATCCTTTGGCTTCCAGGTGCCAAAGGAGGTCACAGGCTGTTCCAGAGTCCAAGAAAGATAGATGTGTGTTAAAAGGACACCAGGTATATAAATGAAGATTCTCTGGCTCTGTTTAATTGCCCCCTCTTATCTTCTTGCCTCTCTCCTTTGTAATTTTTTAAAAAAATTGTTATAGGGGGTGCATGCAACACCAGAGAGAGAGACTGAGAGATGTATAGCGAGAGAGAGGAGAGAGAGAGGTAGAGAGAGAGATGATAGATAGAGAGAAAGAAAGAGAGAAGAGAGAAAAAGTAAGAAGGCAACCCCCAAGGGGGATGTGGGATGGCCACACTACAATCCCTTCTCCATTATCCTCTTGAGATTTTGGGCATGATGGTCCTGGAATGTTTTTCAAGTTACCATGTCCAGGAAACGAACTGCACAGTCAGCCATGTGAGATCCAGCCTCTTTAACCACATCACCAGCTGGCTCCTCCTTTGTGATTTATTCTTTCCAGCTCTGTTCATTCGTGTTCTCTCTCTCTCATATCTTTCTCCCAGACACATGCATGTGCTCATAGACACACACATACACACACACACACACACACACACACACACACACACACACAACACACACAAAGAGAATCCTGTCTTCGTCAAGATGCTTTTTTTTTTTAGAGAGGTTTTTGCTATAGGGCGTGTGCGCTCGCCAGACAGACAGAGAGAGACAGAGAGACAGAAAGCGAGAAATCACCCCCCAGGGGGGATGGCCACGCTGCAATCCCTTCTCCTCTATTCTCCTCTCAGGATCTTGGGCACGCACACACATGCACCCAGTGTGAGTTTAAGTCACCGGGTCCGGAACATGAACTGCGGTCAACTACGTGGGAGTCCAGCGACATAGCTATTATGCTAACTGCTGGTCCCTCGTCAAGATGCTTAAATGAGGCAGATTTAGAGCCTTTTAGGTCAGATGGGATTTCAGAGTTTCAGGAAGCTTTCTGGTGTCTGTACCATCATATACCTCCCCACCTGCCCACCATGAGGCTCCAGGGGCACCCATTCAGTCCCTTGAATTCCAGGATTGAAGGGGAACTTAGAGGGGTCTCTATCTAGCTATTACTCAGTGACAAGTCAGAAGAGCCTAAAACAATGCCTGGGAAATAGTAGGCACTTTGGTATAGATTTGTTGAATGACTAAGTTAATGGATATAAGTTCTTGAGTCCATTTTATGGGTGGGAAAACTGAGGTTCTAAGACAGCTACGTCTCTTTCCTAGGATCACATATCAAGCTAATAACAGAGCTACAATCTTAAGTCATGTCCCCCGATGCCCACCTCATTTTCCCATCCTTATAGGATCAGAATTGCCAAGAGCAGGTCTATTTCTAAAGGCACTGACAATGCCCCTGTGAGCCTGCAGATTCTCCTGGGAGCAGCAGCCCTTCCATCCATTGTCAGGTTCTGACACTAAAGCAGAGACCCGCTTATCACAGCCCCAGCCTTGGAAGAACTGGTGTGAAGACTCCCTGGGGAGCTCAGTCCTCTGTGCAGGAGCTGCCTCAGCTGGCCACTGCACAGCACTGACAGGTCCCTGGCTCACTGTGAAGCAGGCTCAGTGCCAACTGTGAGATGAGCGGGCAGAACTGGGATGCCCAAGGTAGTCATACCCCCAGTGAGAGGTGCCAGGAGCCCAGCAAGGGTACCACATCCAAGGGGTTCAAGAACATTGCCCCTTTCCCCTTCGGATTCTTGCCACAGAGGAATACAGGCAGAATGGAGTTATGCTGCCTTACATCTTCCTCACTAGTGAGGCAATATAGCACAGAGATAAAGGGGTTGGCGTCTGGAGTCTGCCTGACTCAGTTCAAGTCCCAACTCTGCCACTCACTGATCTGTCATTGGATAGCTGCTTGTGGTTTCTACATCTCAGTTTTTCTACTTATACAATGGAGACATTAGTAATGCCTATATATGTGGATTTGATACTTTATATAAGTTGTTTTAACACAACTTTACCAAGCAGAAAAGTCTACATTTTATAAATGTTGGCTATTGTTATCATCATATCTAACATGACACAGCAATCTTAGTTTGGTTGCTCCAAACTTCCCAGGATCCCTATCAAGTCCAAGTCTACCTTAGAATTTCCCTTTTCCTGGCTGGTAAAAGAGGACACCTCTGGGACTAGTATTTGGTGTAATGGCTATGTTGCTGGACTCCCATGTAGTCAACCGCAGTTCAAGTCCCGGACCTGGTGGCTTAAATTCATGCCGGGCTCATGTGCGTGCCCAAGATCCTGAGAGGAGAATGGAGGAGAAGGGATTGCTGCATGGCCATCCCATGGCAATCCCCTGAGGGGTGATTTCTCGCTTTCTGTCTCTCTTTCTGGTGAGCGCACATGCCCTATAGCAAAAACCTCTCAAAAAAAAAAAATAATAAAATAAAAATTAAGAGGACACCTCTGAGAGTCATCAGATGGTGAAGAGTCTGTACAAAAAGGCCGGGGCTTCGCCATGTTGCACTCTGAAGAATGAGTCCCTTTTCTTTGCCTAGGTTGCTTGGGGCTCTCCCAGTCAGGCTTCAGGCATAAACATGCTAACATGGCCACTGAATATGACACTGGAGGGATGTTAGCTGCGGCTTCCATGGGGGGTTTCCCTGTGAAAGGCCTGGGGTTGCAGAGTTTGCCTTATTGTTATAAAGCACCATGTGAAAGTAAAAGTACTCCAGAAGGCTGCTATGCTTCAACTGCATCTCTGGAGAAAAAGGGTTGAGGGTAGGGCCAGGGGAACTTAGTTAGTCACTGTGGGAGGCAAATTAAGGCACATTTGTTTTATATAGGGCACCACTTAGAAAATTACTTCCTCTGAAGACTCCTGGGAAAAATTCCCTCCCTTTCATAGGGTGACCATTTGCACCAAAAGAACCATTTATTCTGATACAATCGAAGTAATCATTAAGAGCTGTGCTTCTCTCTGGACGTGCTTTTTTACTAAATAGGAAGTGAGGCCTCATAATGGGATGTTTTATGCAGATCTCTAGTCGCACCTTCCACGTGACAGTCTGATACTCACTGAGTTTTCACCTTTATTTTAGTCCCATCTTTGCCTCTGCAGCACAGTGAAGCATTTAGCATAACAGAAAAACAATAATAATAAAGTCTGAATCCTACCCCTTTATAACAGTATGATTTCAGGAAGTTACTTGATAAAAATAACAAATTCATCCCAGTCAACTTCATAGGGCATTATAAAGAATACATGAGGTAGGCCAGCAGATGATAGAGCAGATATAACATTGGATTAGCTCATGGAGGACCACGGTTCGATTCTTGGACATAGTGGCTTGAAAATCACACGGGGTGAATGTGAGTGCATGCAAAAGATCCCTGGAGGAGAATGGAGAAGGGATTGCAGCATGGCCAGTCCCCATGGGGTGGGAGGAGGGATGATTTCTCACTTCCCTCTCACTGTCTCTGTCTCTGTCTCTCTCTGGTGAGTACACATCCTCAAAGGCAAAAATCTCTTAGAAAAGGGTGGGCAGTAGGTTGTGAAGTGGTTAACATGCTGCACTCCCACATGGCCAAACATGATTCGAGTCCCACATGGTGACTTGAAACTCATGCCAGGTGTGTGTGCGTGAATGCCCAAATCCCAAGAAAAGATTGGAGGAGAAGGGACTGCAGTATAGCCATCCCCCTCGGGGAATGATTTCTTGCTTTCTGTCTCTCTGATAAGTGCACATGTCCTGTAGCAAAAATCTCTCTCTTAAAAAAAAAGAATACACAAAGTGTCTGAGTTTACTCTCTGTCTACAGGCTCCATTTCTCACATCAGGAAACTGAGGCTCAGGAGTTCTGGTGTGAAGAAAGTAATACCCAAGGCCCATAAGACATTTAGTGGCCCAGTTCCCAATCCATCATTTCTCTACTATGTCATGGATGAGGGTCTTAACACTGGAATTGAGGGACCAGCAGTTAGCGTAATGTCTATGTCGCTGGACTCCCATATGTAGTTGACTGCAGTTCGCGTCCCAGTGGCTTAAAACTCACACCGGGCGCATGTTCATGCGTGCCCAAGATCCCAGGAGGGGAATGGAGGAGAAGGGATTGCGAAAGGATTGGGAAGGGATTGCGGAGTGGCCACCCCCCTGGGGGGTGATTTCTCGCTTTCTGTCTCTCTGTCTCTCTCTGTCTGGCTGGCGAGTGCATGTGCCCTATAAAAAAAAAAAAAAAAACCACTGGAATTGACTCACCAAAAGTCAATTCAAGTAGTTGTTTTAAATAAACCTTATGGTCCTTTTGCCTTACAAGAAAGTGCAGGTGATACCTATTTCTCAGGGCAGCTGGGAGTGCCAGATTAAGCAACCAAGTGAACTTGCTTTGTCGGCCGTTCAGAGATCTATGGATTTCGGAGAATATCAGGGATGTTACTGTTGCTTTACCACTAAGGACACTGAGGCTTAGCAACTGTAAGGACTACGAAGCTTGCTGGAATGCAGATTCCAAGAGGCACACTAATTGGATACAAATAGGAACCCGGTAGGCGCCTAGGAATCTGCATTTTCATCACTTCTACCTGGAGTGACTGTATGTGATACTCAAGTTGGAAAATGATCAAATATGACTGCCTTGAATGGTTTTCAAAGGAAAAGATGAAAAGAGCTAACCACAGAACAAGTCCTTTCCAAATAGGATATTTGCTTTTTAGAATCCTACTAAGGAGTAAGGATTAGTAGACCCTCACAACAATGAAGAACTGGTTTAGAGAGGTTAGGTAACTTGCCCAAGGTCACAGAGGTTAGAAGTGGTAACTCTGGGCTTTGCAGGTTGTTCTGACTTTGAAGCCCACGTTGTCTCTATCACCTCACTTCCCTCTTTTTAGGGACCAAAACCACCATTTTCTGCCCCCTTTCAAGGCACTGAAGAGTGTCCCTAGACACTGGACATCTCTGTCAGCCATACTAATTGGCCTCTGATTTCCTCACCTACAGTCTAACCAACAGGTCTGATAGTTCCTCCCTCAGCCCATGCTCCTTTTAACTGCCACCCACACCTCATCATGCAGTACAGCCAATCAGAAGAGCTGCATCCCATCTCTTCTTTGCATCTTAGCCTGGGGAAAACACAATGGCAGGAGCAAAGAAAGCCTTACATTGTGGGTTAGAACTTTGGTTTGGTTCTAACCCACATTGTAAGAGAGATACAGTAGGGCCAGCTCTGTGGCATGGTTGCCAACACAGCCAGATCCCACATAGCTGACCCTATGGTTCAAGCTCTGAACCCAGCAGCTTGAGAAACACACCAGGCACGTGTGCATGCATGCCCAAAATCATGAAATAAGGGAGAGATGGAGGAGAAGATATTGCGGTGTGACCATTCTCCATGGGAAGTATTGTCTCCTCTTCCCTTCTCTCTATTTCTAGTGAGCATATATGTCTTCTAGCGAAAGAGAGAATCGCAAAAGAAAACAGAGAGAGAGAGAGAGAGAGAGAACTGCTTCAATTCATGAGACAATGACCTACCTGGGAATTAGAAAAAAATTATGAAGTGCAATACATCAGTGACTGGTAAACAGCGGGTGTTCAGTGAATGTCTGTGGAGTAAGTAAAAATCAGGGAGGCCTGGAGAAGGATATGCAGTGGCATGCCTAGATCGGAACCAGGTTGAGAGCAGACAGCCCACAGTATTTTTTTGCTTCCAGGAAAACCACAAGCCTCTGATTGCAAGAATCAACTTCAACTCACAGAGCCCCTCTCTGGTCTGCCTAGCCTTCTAAATAACACAGATCCAGAGCTTTCCAGACCATCATCCAAAGCTGAATGTTCTGCTCCTGCAGTTTTCTGCTTAACAATGAGATAATCTCATGAGTGGATTCAGGCTAAGGTATAAATGACTACTGGTAAATAATTCAGAGGATGGAATCAAGTCATAGATCACATCTGATTTTATTCATTGTCATGAGTCTTCGGTTCTAAGAGGAAAATGGTCAGAACTGAGGCAGGATTAGGGGATAATTAAGACAGGAGTTGGTGGGGAAAAGCCAGCGACTAATCCTTTTATTTTTTGAAATTGTTGCTATAGAATGTGTGTACTCGCCAGAGAGAAAGAGAGAGAGAGCAAGAGAGAGAAAGTAAAAAAAATCAGCCCTCAGGATGGTCACACTATAATCCTTTCTTTTTCAGTCTCCTTTTGGGGAACTTGGGCACTCATAGGGTGATTTTCAAGCTTCCAGGTCTGGGCCTTGAACTGCACAGCAGGCCATGTGGGATCCAGCAGCCTTAACCTCCATGCCATCTGCTGGCTCCAACTAATCTTAAATCCAAGAGGTAACCACCTTCTCTGCCATACCAAGTTCTGATGTTCTAGAACAGAGTTTGCCCTGGGAGCCACCCTGTGCACAGTGGGATACAGAGCAGCATTCCTGGCTTCTACCCATTCAATGCAAGTAGCATTCCCTCTCCGCCAGGTGTAACAACCAACAATGTCTCCAAGTATGGTCAAATGTCTGCTAAGGGAGAGAATCTCCTCCTGTTGAGAAATACCACTCTGGAGTGGAAATAATAAACATTTGTTAATCCTTCAATACACAGCTAATCTACAGGTTCTTGAGTAAGCCACGGCATATCTCATCACTCCAGCCTGCACAGCTATCTGTAGCCTTCGTCTGGAATCCCTGCCCCCTTCCCACCTCACCATCCGACAAGCCTTTAGTACTCTGCAACTCAGGGATCATTTCCTCTGTGAAGCCTCTCTTCCACAAGAGAGATCCCTTCTTTGTTTGATGGCAAGACGCATTCCCACTACCACACGGTGGTTATCTCTCTGTGCCCTTAACTAAACCTTGGGCTCTGAGAGCAAGGCCTCTGCTTTATTCACTTTTGAATTCTGCCCATTGCCTTAGCACTGAGTAAACAAATGCATGAACAGAAAGCTAACAGTTAATGATCACTGACTATGCATTAGGCCCAAGGTGTAGCTTATCTCGGTAGGTCTCATGTCAATATTGCATCATAGGCTATTATTACCCCATGTTTGCAGAGAGTAGTGGTTCCCAGAGAGCAGAGCTAACTCATCCAAGGTCACACAGGCAGCAAAGGATGCAACTGGGCATAGAAAGTTTGTGTGGCTCTCCCACTACCTGTCTGATCTTGTGTCTTCCCTCTAGCACCCTCCTCTGTCTTGCTTCCTTCAGTAGCTGCAGAGGCCTCTGCCTTTAGCCTTTAAGCCTTGGGATGAAACTTGATGCCTTGTCCTCCGGAGGCACCAGGATCCTGCAGCCTCCAGCAGTGCAGCAGCAGGCAGGTGAGTGGGAGTGCTATCATTGTGTGTGCCCTGAGCCCCTACCACAGGCACAAGTGGGGCTTCTGCCAAACAGCCAGAGACCCAGAGTGACAGGATGGTTTTCCTCACAGCAACACAGACCAAAGCGGAGGACTGTGGGCATTTCCAACACACTCCTGTCTCTTGTGGCATTATTACATTCCTTCAGCTTTCCTAGTAATGGGGACCTTCAGGGGCTGGAATGAGACGATTTTTTTTTTCTTCTACTCCCTTTGAGTCAGGTCCAAAATTTAATAAAGCTTAAAAAAATACTAAGGTATTCCAATTCCTTCTCTCTGCAGATATCTCTCTTTTTTTCTCTCTTATTTTTTTTTTAATTTAGTTTTTGCCATAATGTTAGATTGACAGTCCTGGGGGCTAAACTGTATCCACTGCCATAACAGAAATAGAATGACTCATTCTTGCGCGCGTGCACACACACACACACACACGGTTGGGGAGAAAAGTGCCCTAAAAAAAAAAAACCCCTAAAAAAAAAAAAAAAAAAAAAAAAACAGAAAATCAGCTGCATTAAACATATCCAGGGAGAATGTGCAACCTCAGCTCTGATTATCAGATGCCTCATTCTCAAATGGAAATGGCATTCCAAGCAATTGATCAAACTTCCCCTGTCCATGATCACAGCTGCCATCATTTGATCCCCTTATAGTACATGATAGCATGTGGACATAGCTTGGTGGAGTAATGGCAGGATGGCTAAGGCAGCCCAAGGACACCCAGCCCAGCCATGGTTCACAAGCTCATAGGAGGACATTAGGAGCTATAGGATGGATAGAATTTTTCAGGGGAAGAGAAAGGACAAAACTATTTCAGCAAAAGGGAATAGATGGAAATGACCAGGAAACAACGGATCCAAATATGGAGCCTCTAAAAAACTAGAAAAATGTCCGGCATGGGTGGTACATAGATTTGAGGAGATAGGGACAGGCCATTGCAAGTGATGAGGCTGGGGCATTGGGCAGATTGAATCATGCCAGACTTTGCAGGCTGTGCTTAGGATATGAAATTTATGCAAATATCCAAGAGGAGCTGCTACAGAGATTTATGCAATTTGTTTATGTTATTTTTTAAAGAAGATTTTGCCATAGGGTCCATGCGCTTGCCAGAGAGACAGAGACAGAGATAAAGAAAGGGAGAAATCACCCCTCGCTGGGTGGGAGAGAGGATAGCCATACCACAATCCTGTTTCCACTCTCTCCTAGGATCTTGGGCCCACACACACATATCTGGCGTGATTTTCAAGTCCCCGGGTCCAGGATTCAAACTACAGCCAGCTATGTGGGAACTGCTGGTACTGAGATTTATGTAATTTAATAAGAGGCAAAGTCTGGCCCTGAGGCTGGCTTGAGGATTAAGGGAACTGGATCCCATATGGCTGCCCATGTGGCTCAAAGCCCCACCTCCACAACTCAGAAACCATGCTAGTTGCATGAGTGTGTGTGTGTGTGTGTGTGTGTGTGTGTGTGTTCAAAATCCCAGCAGGATAGAGAGATGGAGAAGAAGAGATTATGATGTGACCACACTATACTGGGAGATGCTTTGCTCTCTCTCTCTCATACACATGTACCCTCTGGCAATTAAAAAAGAAGAGACAAAACACCTAGGCTAGCTATTTACCTCCAAAAGGAAAAGGCAGATCTGAAGGCAGTTGGAGTAAAAGTGGTTCTGGAGAGAAACTTAATGAGGCAATAGGACTTGGCCTGGGCCCCTAAACCTAGGGATTCTGCAAGGAAGGGATTCAGGAATTCTGAGGAACAATGGGTCTAGGGTAGTGTGTGTTGTTCCAGGAGCATTGGACTTGAGAGGACAGGAGTTAGGTGCCGCTGGAGCAGCTGTCTGGCAAGAGACTGTGGCATCATCCATGTAACTTATTTATTAATAAAACAGGCAGACAAGAGACGCCATCTGAAATGTAGACTTTTGGCCCTGAGCCTTGAGGGGGAGGCTGATGACAGGCCAGACTCCAGCTCATCCAGCACAGCTTGGCCTGCCCTTCCAGACGGCACTAGTCTGTTCCAGATTATCCACACAGGGGCACCTGGGCCAGAGCACAAGGGCTAACCTCTCACCTCTGGACTGTGACCAGAAGCAGACAGCACTGGCTCCTCCTACCTCCTGTGTCGCCACAAGCTCTCCAGGGTCCTCTCCTGTTCCCATTAGAGCAGACAATCTAGCCCAATGGAGTCTGAGCTGTGCAGGCCCAGGACAATCATGTGACAAAGGAGCCAGACATGCAGGCCTGGAACCCCACTCTCCTTCCCGGAGTCAGAGTCTGCTTTCCTCCTCTTCTCTTCCCACCAGACTTCCTAATGATAAAGAGTGTCTCATCAATTCCCCTACTAATTACCTGCTGCATGTTCTCATGGAGACCGATAAGAAGTAATTAGGATGGACACAGAGGGATTACAGGAGGGGAAAAATGTTCTATTGTCAAGATAATGCTGCTTCCCCCAACCCAGTCCCCGATAAATGACCGAGCAAGATTTGAGGACTGTTACGGTGAGAGGCCAGAGAAGGAGTGAAGCAAATGGAGGTGGAAGAAGATTAGGAGATATACATTTCAGCCCTGAAGGGACCCTTAAGGGTCATCTAATTCAGCAGTCCCAAAGTCAAAGCTTTCAGGCCCCAGGCAGGTCATATAGATGAGAAAGCAGAATGAATGAAGGCAAAGCAGCACATGCCTGGTAAGGAAAGGCAACTGAGGCCAGCCTTCGGGAGTGCCATGGAGAAGGGTGGGGCCCACACGCAGCCCCACAGCACAGTTGCCATGCAGGAAGGAAGCCCTGTTTTGGCAGCTCTTCTAATTTTTCAAGAGAAGTTGAAAATCCAGCTGTTGTGTGAAATTTCTTCTTCTTTTTTTTTTCTTATTTTGGAAACCGATCTGCTATTTTTTTAAGCAAAATACTTTATGAGCCAAATAAAATGATATCTGCATGCCAGATGTGGCCTGTGGGCAGCCCGTTTGAGATGTCTAATTTTAGTTCGATGCTTCTTTATAGACATGGAAACGAAATGGGTATTCAGAGATAAAGAGAGATTTGCCCAAGGTCCCAGAGCAGGTTAATGGTGGAGCCAGGACTCAAACAAGCTTTTGCTCCCCATTCTCTCACCTTCATAATACTGAAAACTGGAGGCTCACCACAGATTATAGAAATAAAACAGGCATGTAAATTAATACCAATGAGTGCAAGTAGAGATAGCAAATTGCCCAGAGAAAAATCTGCAGTAGAAAGTGAAAAAAAAAAAGAAAAAAGGCTTTTAGTGGCCGCTATGAGGGGAGGGAAAAGAGAAGAAAAAAATGCTTAATAAGAAAGAACCAAATCATGTACTGCATTGGTATAAGAACCCCGAGCATCCATCTCTGCAGTAGGGGATTGTGATGCAAGATCTGGGTACAGTTACAGCCCTTCAAGGAGCTAGTGGGGGAGGCAGACCCATAAATCAATATTAGCGATAAAGGGCTCCAGGCGCCAACACAGAGTATCTTCAGGAAACTAGGGTGGGCCAAGGAAAAGGGGTGATGAATCTACGTGGAAGTGATAGTGATAGACAAGTCAGTAGAAGAGGCAGTAGATATAAGTTACACCCTCAAGAATATTGAGGACTGAGACATTTAAAACCATCCTATTTACTTCCTTATCAGTCTCCATGAGGACATACAACAGGACAAAGAGGGGATGGATTCCAGACAAATGGGAACAGGTAGGCAGTGGTTCTGGGATAAAAATGCTTAGGAGTGCATGGAGTGGGAACGTGGAGATTATATTAGATGGCATTTATATCCAAGATGTAGATGTGGGAGCCAGGGTTGAAGAAGGAAGTTGAGCTCTCACCTGAGAAGGCAGGATGTGCCGCGCAGAGTATATATGTGTTAGTTAGGAAACAGGCAGCCACGGAAAGTTTGTGAGCAAGAAAGAGAGATGGTGACAAAATTAGTGGTGTGTCGAGGTAAGATTCACCACTTGTGAATTCATTGTGAGGCAGTATATACACACAATGAATTGCGGAAATAAAAAAATAAACAAGCAAACAAACAAAAACTGAGAGGGGCCAGGTGGTGGAAAAATAGTAATGTAACTGGATCCAGATGGGGAAGTTCCTAGATTTGCAGCCTGAGACCTTCCTGAGCATGCTATGCACCCATACATGTCTGTGATGCAGGACAGCTGAGATTAAGGGGGGATCACAATGTGAGGACCCTATAAAGGGTACCTGTCTCTGTTCCTCTCACTTTCTCTCTCCTATGGAAGAAATAAATGAATGACTTAAAAAAGAAAAGAAGAAAAAAATCTTTTTTCTTTTTTTTTGAGAGGTTTTTCACTATAGGACACATGTGCTCGCCAGAATGACAGAGAGACAGAGATAGAAAGTGAGAAATCACCCCCCAAAGGGGATGGTCACACTGCAATCCCTTCTCCTCCATTCTTCTCTCCGGGACTTGGGCACGCACGCACACGCGCTCGGCCTGAGTTTAAGCCACCGGGTCGGGGACTTGAATTGCAGTCGATTATGTGGGAGCCAGCAACATAGCCATTACACTTAACTGCTGGTCACCCCCCAAAAATCTTGATGTAAAAGTTTCTTGGCAGCTTGCTAAGATCCCACTCATCCTGTTCAGCAAATACTTATTGAACAAGTATCATGTACCAGGAATTATACTAGAAGGTGAAGAACAGGAGACGAATCAAAGCAATCATTCGACACATTTTGGGTGTGCCTAGTATGTCCCAAGCAGTCTTTGAAGACAGAGCTTCCATTTCAATCCTTTCAGAGTCAAGAACCGAGTTTGCCAAACAGTAAGTGCTCAGTAACTGTGTACCAATCAAAAACAACAGCTGAATGACTGAGCTAGGTCCTGAAGGTCATATATGAAATAGAAATCATGATCAGATGTGACAGGTTGAGATGGAAGAAGACAGGATGGAAAATGACGACTCTGAGGCTGGAAAGATAGTATTCCAAGAAGAGGAAAGGGAGGAAAGCCAAATTTGAAAACCTCTGGGACTACTCAGTTGCTGAGCTGAACAACTTCCAACCTCCGGAATCACCTCTGCCGAGACCTGTGTCTTGAAAGCCCTCCGGCTAACTGTCCCTGCTATTTCCCACCACTTTCATTACTGTGATTACTAAGGTCATTGGTGTTTTCTGGATACCTTACGGGCATGGAAAAGCACTTTCTTGATGACTTTTCATTAATCCCCTAGCACCCCTGTGTCTGGCAGGAACTACTGAGTGGTCTTATTTTTCATCCCAGGGAAATGGGCTCAGAAAGGGGCTGAAGGCTGATAGGGTCAGCCAGGCTAAGGCTGATGCAGGACTAGAACATGGGTTGTGTCTTCAGCCATTCGTCACCTGTCTCATGAGTGACCCAGCCTAAGAGGCACACAGTGAATGGGCTAAGCAATGGTTATTGTAAGAAGTGACGGCCAATCTATTACGGAGTGAGTGATGAAGAGCAGTCTCCTGGAGAGGAAAAACGTGGATGCCCTGTGGAGGTTGAAAGGAGAAGGATGGGAAATTGAAGTCTCGGATGGTACCCTAAGGAGACTGGACTTTATAGGAGAGGCCTAACCTTCTACCAGTACTCAGAGAAGAGCAGGAGAACTTCCTGCAATAGAGGCAGAGGAAAGTGATCTCCAGTCAGAAGGTCATGGGAAGCAGACTTCCACCTGAAGGATCATAGAGGGATAAGCATCCCCTACAGCTCAGGGAAGACTTCTAGGAAGAGGTGATGCCTGAGCTAATTGCCTTTACAGAACTACAAGTCAGAGAAATAGAGAGAAAGGAAAAAGAAGACATGTTAAGATGTTGTCACCACCACCTTCTTCAGGCTACGCGTTTCTTTTTTTTTTTTCCCCTCAAGAGAGATTTTTGCAATAGGGTGCTTGTGCTGGCCAGGAGACAGAGAAACAGAAAGCGAGAAATCACCCTTCAGTGGGGATGGCCACACTGCAGTCCATTCTCTCCTCCATTCTCCTCTTGGGATCTTGAGCACACACGCACACACACCTGGCATGAGTTTCAAGCTGTGGGGTCCAGGAACCGTAGCATGGTTGGCCATGGGGGAGTCCACAGACAAAACCATTACCCCATCTGCTGTTCCCTAGGCTATGCATTTGATTTGCCAACTCACTGCATTTCTCTTTGGCCTCCTCTTTTTTTTTTTTAATTTTAATTTTTTAGCATATACATTTGCTAGTTTTGCAGATCTTTGAAACAGGATTTTAAAAATCAAAAACAAATATAAGCGTGGGGCCAGCTGGTGGCATGGTGGTTAAGAACTGGACTCCCCCATGGCCATCGGTGGTGTGATTCCTGGACCCCGCAGCTTGAAACTCATGCCAGATGTGTGTGTATGTGTATCCAAAATCCCAGGAGGAGAACAGAAGGGATTGTGATGTGTGATCTGTCCATTTTCCCTGGAGGGGTGATTGCTCACTTTCCCTTTCTGTCTCTCTGGTGAACACCTTATGAGAAAAATAAAAAAAAAAAAAAAAAAAAAAGAAAAGAAAAAAAAAAGGTATGTGATAGATACTGTGTATGGCCTCTTATCCAATCTCCCTTTCCCATGTAGTGATTAAGTCTTGGTCAGCAATATATGACTGAAGGGAGTATACATCCTCTTTCAAACACTGGTATGAGAAAGTCTAAGAAACTCATGTCATAGTTGGCAAGAAGACGAACAGGTTGGAGGAAAGAGATGTTCCCTCCCTTAAAAGATGTGATCAAGGTCATTTTTTTCCACATGCATTGAGGTCCCTGTCACTGGTGAGTAAGGATGAACTAGGACTAGATTTTATAGAGAAGGACAGAGAGGA
>NW_006159542.1:8572878-8592290 GCF_000334495.1 Tupaia belangeri chinensis
AGCAGGAAGAAGAGGGAAATCCATTGTTTTTAATCAAGTAAATGAGCAAGGTAGGGGGGACATGGAGGGAAGGTGAGAAGAGGGGCCATATGCAAGTCCTTCTTCAAGATCACTTGGCAAGAGGTTCTACTTCTCAGGGCTCCATATAAATTGGTCAAGCTCAGTTGCTGCTGGGGTCATAAATGCAGGGCCCAGACAAGCCAGGAGACTATAATGATAATAGCTACCATTTATTGTTTACTGTGTTCCAGGAATTGGACTCGATGCTTAAAATCATAATGGCTATGACTGCCATTTCTAAGCAGGCAGTGTTCTAGAACCTCGTGCTTGGTCCTTCTCATGCACCGTCTCTTTCAATTGTCATGCTGTCCTATGAAGTGTGAACTGCTGTCATCTTACTTCTCAGTGAAGAAAACAGGACTCAGAGGGATTGAGTAGTTTAGGCAAGGTCATCAGTCACTGGCAGAGTGTGGACTGAAGCCTAGGTCTTTGTGATTCCACAGCTTGTTCTTAATCACTACACATTCATTGACTTCATTGAGGATGGGCTTCTCTGCACCTCTGCACCCATAGCTTCTCCTTTACCAAGAGAGTGAACAGATGTGGTCAGAGTGCCTAGAGGAGAGACTACTCAAATCAGTCTGGTTTCTCTTCTACCTTCCCGCCAGGTTGTTTCAAGACATTCAAACAGAGTGAATGCTTCTGAAGCCTGCTCATTTTATACTCTTTAGGAAATTCAGGAGACATAATGAGAAGTGAGCCCACCTGGGACACAGCAAAAGAGATCTTAGATAATTGTTGAGGATGGATGGAAAATCAGATTAGTTTTCACCCTGAACCCCTCTTCAAAGCCCCTCCTGGTTGGTTCCTTGGAGACTCTGTGAGCATTGATTATTGATCCCTGTCAGAGAACAAAAACAAAGAATGGAAAGCATGAAGCATGAAAGGAACCAATGGCTCTCAGCCCCCAGCTTGATTTCAAATTTTTACTTGACCATTGATGTGAGACTTTGCCTCTCAGGTAATATGTCCCCTCCCCTCTCCTCACCACCTGCCCCTTTTCCTGTGTCAGCCTCTATGAATGTTAGTGGGGAGAGAGAATTAGCAAAGGCAGCTCATCCTCCCTCTTCTTTAGAATACTCAGTCTTCCTCTTGCAACAGTAATAGAATCATCTATGTTTACTGGGCAATTTCCATCTATCCTTAGAAGTAGTCGTGACTACAAAACTGAGTCCTAGTTAAAGGGATATAGATGGAAATTATTAGTTCATTAACTTCATAAACTTTATTGATTAACTTTATTTCATAAGTGGAAATGAAGGGGGCATGCAATTCTGAATTTTTCTCTTTTACATGGCTAGAATATGGACATAATGAATAGAACTGGGACAGCCATATTGCTCACTTACAACAAAGTGACAAGATGGAAGAACCTGAGTCCTTTACATAATATCCTAGAGCATAAACAGCTGAGAGAGAAACATCTGTCTTGGGTATGCCACCGGAATGTTGGGTTTTCTGTCACTCATAGCTGAATCAATACTAACACAGGGAGATGGAATTAGATGGTGGAGACGTAAGTATTGTGATTGCAAGAGTCACAATTCCCATGTCTTGTGTTTGCTTCCAAACAGTGTGGTTTAATAGAAAGAAGGGCACTGGTGACACACAAGAATTCCAATAAGTTTCTACCACTGATTAGACAGCTTAAAATTACTGAAGCTTAGTGTTCTCATCCATTAAATGGAGCTCTGAGTCTTCAATGACATAAGCTATGCTCTTATAAGGAAGGGATATGTTTGTCTTGTTTTCTGACTTAACTAAACACTAATGCTAGGAAAAAGTAATTGATACATAGTAAGCAAATGTCAGATAAAGAACTGATGATTAGTCAGTAGTATGCACCAAACATTTGACCTATTGTGGGTGCTCCTGGAATGCTATTAATTACCAACACAATCTTGACAAGTATTCTCCACTTGAATTTTTTGCTCCAGTGGAAGCTATTAATGATTAAACTGAAAGCCCATCTAAGATGTAAGAAAACAAACAAGTAAAAAAAAACAGTAACTAAGTGTGCAAGTTAGAGTATTGGGTTCTACCGCAAAAATACTTCAGGAGAGAGTCTTTCCTCCCTTTCAAAATTGCAAAGCAGAAAGATAATTACCTTCCTTTCTATACAACCTTCTTAGTTCCTCTCTTTCCAACAACCCTCCATTTCATGCCCCCATTTAGTTTTCATATATATTCTAAGTTGCAATTTTTTATTCAGACTTCACCAGCCAGCATCCTCAGCTCCTGTTTGAGAGGAATAGAAACCTGAATGATAGAAAATGTAAGGTTCCCATCAAGTCACCCAGACTTAGAAAATGCCCTGCCTCCCAGCCACTTGCTTAACTCACTGGCCTCTTTTGTCTTTGACCTGACAGCCTCAATGTTGAGTATGCCCCTCTCTGTTTAATCCTTTCTAAAATCACCTACATTAAAAATGCCTCCTTAGATGGAAAAAAGTAGATATGAACTTACATTTCTGTGCTAGCTGTGGATTTTCATAAAGTCTCCTTATGAGAAGTAGCATGGTGTGGTAGAAAGAACTCAGGACATGGGAGAGATAACCAGTCTGCCATATGCTGGACTCTGGTTGTTAAGGTCTCTTCTAGCAGGAACACTTCCTGAATTCTAAAGAGTCTCCTGGGATAACACGGAAAGCTTAAAAGCGGAATTATGTATTAAGTAGTCGTCATTTGTTAAGTAAAAAAAGAAAAGAAAATATAAGGTCCATGGCTTGGAGGAAGGGGAATCTAGCTCCCTGCCACTGAGAAACTCTGGACTTATCAGGAAAGGGAAGGAAAAGAGGAAAGAAATGAACTTGTTTGTTTTAAAACTTACTTTGTCTCATAATTACAGTAAATAGCTTTTTAGTAGATATCTACCCTTTCAGACTCAATGCCACACATGTCACTGTCCTTCATCTGAAAACCTTCACGACAGGCTTACAGACCAGCCTGTTAACAAGAGGAAGTAGAGGCTTAGGGGGTTTAAATCACTTGGCTGAAACAAGAACTTGTTATTATAACACACTTGTTATAAACAAGTGTGTTATAATAACACTATTCACAATAGTCAAAAGGCAGAAACCACCAAAATGTCCATCAACTGATGAACATTCAACACAACGTGGCATACGTCTGCAATGGGATAGTAGTTGGTCTTAAGGAGCAATGGAGTACTGGGGCCAGGCAGTGGCACACAGGTAATGCCACTGAACCCACACGAAGAAGACCTGGGTTTGCATCATGGTCCCTCCTGGTACCTCCTTGTGCCTGCCTGACACACAGTCATGGTGTGCCCATGATCCAAGCTGACTGAGACTGGGTATGGACTGCAGAGAGAAGACTCTGTTTGGGGTGCTTCTCTTTCTCTCTCTCAGAATTACAAAAAAAAAAAAAAAGGGACCAGCAGTTAGCGTAATGGCTATTTTGCTGGACTCCCATGTAGTTGACCGCGGTTCGAGTCCCAGATCCAGTGGTTTAAACTCATGCCAGGTGCATGTGCATGTGTGCCCAGGATCCCGAGAAGAGAATGGAGGAGAAGGGATTGCGGCGTGGCCATCCCCCCTGGGGGGTGATTTCTCGCTTTCTATCTCTCTGTCTCTCTCTGTCTGTCTGGTGAGCGCACGCACCCTATAGCAAAAACCTCTCAAAAAAAAAAAAAAGAAAGAAAGAAAAGAAGCATGATACAATGATACATATTTCAACATGGATAAACCTTGAAAATATAATCCCCAATGAAAAAAGCCAATCACAAAACACTACACGTTATATATGAAATGTCTGAAAAGCAGATCAGTGGTTGCTTCAGGCTGGAGGTAGGGATAAGGGTTTGGGGAGGTGATAGGGGATGGGAGGGGGGTGTTTTTTTTTTTTTTTTTTTCCTTTTTTTGGGGGACATGGATGTGGGAGATTTTCTTTTTTTAGACAGTCTTACTATATCTTAATCCTCCTGCTTCAACCACCTGAGTAGCTAGGACTACAACTATTTGTAGTCAAGATTTTTAGGGTGTTTTGGGACTCAAACCCAGATCTCTCACATATCCTCAGCCTGCCAAGCAGCAGTCTCTAGTACACACTGCCAGAGCTGGACTAAGGTTTCTTTTCAAGATGATGAAAATGTTCTAAAATTGAGTGGTGATGATTGCACATACCTGTGAATATTCTGAAATCCACGGAATTATACCTTCTAAATGGATGAAAAGCATGTGAATAATAATAGCATGTGAACTCTATCTCAATCAAGCTGTTAAAAAGAAAAGGCTGATGTCTGAACTCATGTCTGGAAGGCTCCCACTCTTGCTTATTCCACCTCATCACCTGGTCCTTGGCATAAGCCACCTTGCCGAATTCTCAGGATGGTTCTGTGAGGTGTGCATGACTGTTCTCATTTCATAAATAAGGAAATTGAGGGCCAAGGAGGAAATCTAATGTGCTCTCTTGCCAAAGGAAACTTTAATGTGCAGAGAACAAAACTGATTTTTCTCAACATCTCCAAATATGAGGAACCCACCCAGGTTCATTATAAACAGAGAATGTCAGACTGGTAACAGACTCTAAAATGGTCTAATGCTTTTCAAACTGCTCCCCAAATGCCATAAGCTAATGATGCCCATGAAGATGCCCTGAAATCCTGGAAAGGAGATTAGAGAGGTTCATTTAGAACAGGGCTTCTTCTTCTTTTTTTATTGACAAATAATACCTGCATATGCTTGAGAGGAACAATATAATATTATGATACAAGAATTCATTATGGAATAATTCAATCAAGCTAATTAACATACCCATCACCTCATAGGCTTATCCCATTTTTGTGTGATAAGAACGTTTAAAATCTACTCTTTTAGCAATTTTAAAATATACAATACATTGCTGCTAACTAGTTACCTGGCTTTGCAACACATCACTAGAAATGACTCCTCCTGTCTACCTGAAACTCTGGATCCTCTGACTGGGCTGAAATCTCCCCTTCTCCCATGTACTTTATCTTCACTTCATAGGTTCTGTAATTCTGCTCTCTACTCCTTAAGCACTTTCCCTTTTTTTTTTTTTTTTTTTTTTGTGTGTTAGAGGGCAATTACTCTCCCCAGAAAGAAAAGCAGAGGGAGAAAATACCTGCCAGAGATGTCAAACCACTATCTTTTCTCCATTTCTCTATTGTGTAGGGACTTGGGGTATGCATGCACATACACTCAGTGTGTTTTTCATTCCCAACAGAGCTAGATTTGAGCCAAAATCAGTCATGTGGAATCTGGTTCCCTTAGCCACTAGGCTACAGGGCTGACCCAAATTTCAAATTCTATTTTGTATACTGGACTTCCACATAAGATTTCATAGAAAAGATTGCCAAGATAGGTTGAGGGGCACTGATCTAGTCTAACATGCCCATTTTAAACATAAGGTCACTGAGACAGGAAAGGAACAAGACCTCTTTAAGTCACATGTGAGTGGATGTCAGTGTTGAGCAAGGGGCCAGTATTCAGCCCCTTCCCCATCCAGATTAATGGCTTGATGCAAGAGCAGTAGGCTGAAGAACTTGACTCTGTTCACTAGTTCATGTTCCACCCCAGAAGTCAGCAGACCCTGTTTGTAAAGGGTAAGATGGTAACTATCTTTAGCTTTGCATAGGGTCTCTATAGCAACTAACATGACCTATGGTGGGAAAGCATCCAGAGACGATGCATGAAAAGGGTACCAGCCAGCCACACAGTGTAGTAGTTAAGGCCTGTACACTGAGAACCAGATCCCACATGTCTGACATGGTTCAAATCATGGTGTGTAACTTGAAAAACACACACCAGGCACATGTGCATGCATGCACAAAATCTTGGCAAGAAGGAGAAATGGAGGAAAAAGGATTGGGGTGTGACCATGACCCAGTGAGGAGTATTTCTCTCTCGCTCTCTCTCTCTCTCTGTCTCTCTCTCTCTCTGTCTCTCTCCCTGATGAGCACATGCACAGTCTAGCAACAACAAAAAATTGGATGGGGGTGGAATGGATGACCATGTTCCAGTAAAAGAGGCAAGATTTGGTATCTGGGTCACAGTTGTCTCTTGCTCCAAACAGATCCCTGCTGTGGGTTATCATCTCTGCAGAAACAAAAGGGATAGGATATGATGGAGAAAGCGGTTACTACTCAGCTTCTTTGTTGGACAGTCTATTGGGATAGTGTAGAGTGGTGTGGAGTTGGGCTTATACCCACTGACCTCTGAGACTTTGATTCGCGACATGGGGACAATGTTCAACCTCAGGGTCATTGTAAAGATTTCGTGAGGAGGATATATTAGGGCTTTCTTTGACAGTGGGGAGAATAATAATTATAAACAGCCAAGCCCAGTCACCGGCTTTATATTCCATGGTTCTGTCTCTCTCTGGATCCCTTTCCCCAGTTGGTTCTCTTTGCACTGGCCTCCTTGCTAAATTCCTTTTATGTGCCAAGCTTGTCCCAGCCCAGGTGACTATATGTATTCCTCCCTTTCCTTGGAATGCTTTTCTTCAGATCTTCTGGTGGCTTATTCTTCTTGTCTCCCAAGTTTCAGATCAATTATCAATTTCTGAGCTTTCCTAATGATGCTATCCAAAATAGCAACTCCTAACCAACACCCCTAGGAACTCTGTTCCACCATCCCAATTTACTTTCTTCATAGCCCTATTGCTACCTTAAATTTCATCACTTATGTGTTTATTTGTGTGTTATTGTCAACTTTCCTGTTAACGTCAAAAAATCTTATTGGTGGGCCAGTCTGTGTTGTGGCAATTAAGGCAGCTGGATCCCACATGATTGACTGTGTAGTTCATATCCCAGATCCAGTGGCTTGAAAAAATAGGACAGGCATATATGTGTGCATGCTCAAAATCTCAAAAGGAGAGAGAAATGGATGAGAAGGAATTATAGAGTGCTTTCTCTTTCTCTCTCTCTCTCTCTTTCTCTCTTTCTCCAAGTTTCTGTGTGCTCTGCTGCAATTGTTTTCTTTACAGAAAAAAAAAAAAGAAAAAACATCTTACTGGAGTGTTCTAGTTTCCTGGAATCCAGAATGATGCCTGAAACACAGTAGATGTTTATAAAATATTTTTTGAAAGAAATTAAGAAATCATGATCCCTCAAACTGTCACTATTTTCTAAATTACATTTTCCTTTTCTAAATTATTTTAAGCTCCTTTATTTAAGAAGTACTACACTTTAACACAATGCATGGCCTTTCCGTGTTAGGAAGGTCATTCTGATGATATATTCCTCAATTAGTTTCAGGTTTACCTAGAACATAGAAATTTTGTGTTTCAAGTTATTTGGCCCTGTAATGACATTGATTGCCAAGAGCTGGCACTGTATCCAAATTGTAGAAATGCCATTTTATTAATCTTCATATTAAATAAAACCTACAAGGATCCTTCATAATTTGCTAATGGGGAAATTGGGGCTCAGAAGGAGGAACGGACTTAATCATGGTCTCATTCTTCATTCAACGAAGCACCTTTTAAATCAATCAAGTCATAAAATCCTAGCACCATCAGGTCCCTTAAAAATCAGCCTATCTAATAAGATAGATGGTGACTTCAGATCAAGAAGGAACAAAAGGACTTGACCAAGATCAGGCAGCACATCGGTGAAAGAATTAAGACTGAAACCCATGTCTATTTGTACCCAGAGTTGCAATCTCACAACTCTCCCTTCATGTTGCTCTTCAGAGAAAAACAGACAAGAAGGAAAAGGAAATGAAATTATTCCAGGCGCACATTAAACAATGCTCATAAATCCTGACAATATTAACAACATAAGACAGCTTCGTTGAACAAATTGGCAGTGAATGTAGGCAGCTTAAGGAGGCAGGAGGTCTGGGGGAAGAAAAAGATCACCAGGCACACAGAAATTTTCCCATTCTGCTCTTTTCGAAGTCTGTCTGTGAGGTAAGGGTTCAGACAGGAGGCGCTGGGGTATGGTAAGAGTCAGAAGACGGTGCATGCATGGGGTATGAGTGTGTGTGTGTGTGTGTGTGTGTGTGCATAATGGCACACAGCTCCCAAGAGACTGGATGGGGAATAATCCATTCGTAAGATGTCACTCATCTTTTATACAAATTAACCTCCACCCCCCTCATATCGAGATTAATTTGCTCTTTGTTTCCTTGACATTCAGCTGGGGAGATAGAAGGAAAATTAAAGAAGTTCTTCAAGAGGTGAAAAGGGGAAATCAGGGTTTCAGGGACCTTCAGCCCTGAAGAATCTGCATCTGCTACATGTCTTGCCTACAGGGAGGAAGATGGTCTTCACCCTTATCTCCTGCTATTGACAGGGGAATTCCATCCAAGCTTCTAGATCCTGGTAAATAATATTAATACCTCACATCTACTCTGTGCCTGGTCTGTGTGGAGTGCTTTGCAAACTCCATACTAAATCCCCAACACTCATTGCTACCACGGGTCTGGCCAGCCTAGCTCCTCTGCAAAGCTCCTGACTTCACCCTAGATGTTTGATTCTCTCTGTTCCAGCCACAGGGCTTCTGGTACAAAAGGCCTCCCTATTATTCCTCCCACTTCCCAGATGGTCCTAGCCCTTTGTTCTCCACTCAGAAGCTCCAGGCTGAAGTGTGTCTGTGCCCTCAAAGGGACCATGTCATATCCCTCTCCCCAAACGAGAAGCTTTAGTCAATGTAAAAAGTTTTTCCATAAAGAGTAAATTCCCCCCCAAAAAAATTTAAAAAAAAAGCAAAACACCATTAAATACATTCTCAAAAGCATGGAACTTCTGTTTCTCCTCTTAGCTGTGTGTCTGTTTGCTGTCACAGTTGGTATGAATAAATAAGCCATCTAACATTATTTTTGGAAAGAGGAGCAATATAAATAAATAAATACATAATTAAGAATAACTAATGCTAACATCGAATTAATGAAGAGGAACTTTTAAAAAACATATATGCAAATCACGTTTAATGTGCAGAAGCCAAGGAATCGCACATACCCCTACAGTGCCACTGCATCCATGCAACAAATTATCATGAAATAGAGAGTTCCCACTTTATAGATGGATCCACACAGGCCAGTGGGGGTCAGGCAGCCATCAGTTAAATGGCTCATCTAAGGAATTCAAATCATTTCATTGTTCACTAGGCAATGCCTTGAGACTTGTGGGTTCCAAAATTCATACTTCCTTCACATTAAGAATTAATTAAAAATATGTTGAGAATAGGGAGCAAGGAGCAGTGAAAAGAGAGATCATTTATATTTCTTTATTACCTACCATATCTGTTTGAAAGACAAGACCATGCCTGGCATTTGACTGGATGATTTGCAAGCATTGTTTTTTTTTCTAATTCTTGGGAACAAACCCATGAAGTAAAATCAGTAAGTCCATTTTCCAGATGAATATACTGAGAATGTTAAAAAAAAAATTGACTTTCTGGGGATGGCACAGCTCCTAAGTGTATTCTGTGTATGTGCATAATTCTAGCACAGGTAATTTTTATTAAGATTCTTTTTTAATGATGCAGATAATAAGGCAACTCAGGAGAAAGATATGTGGAACCATTTTTTTCAAGTAACCAACAGGTAAAAATTCTGCTTTAAGTGAAAACATTACACAAGACACACTGAGTGAGCTCACAGTCCAGAGGCAAAGCAGGAGCACACCCACATAACCACATCCCAAGGCCTAAGATGGAGAACTATGAGCCAAGTGGGGTTCTCGTGTAATTTCACAAAGTTTAGCCTTCCTTGTCACCCTGTCATCCTCACAGACTACCTGGAGAACATAGGAGAATTAGGAAAGATTGCCATTTCACAAATGGAAAAGTGAACCTACTAGTCCTCTAGGGAATATAAAACAATTTTTACAATTTTTATTGCCAGAGGGCATGTGAGGTTGCCAGAAAGAGATTATGAGAGAGACAGAGTGAGACCACCCCTTAATGTAGTGCGGACATGCTACAATTCCCCTTCCTCCACCTCTCCATACTGTCAGAATTTGACACATCCAGCCTGTTTTTCAAGCCGACAGGACTGGGATTCAAACTGCAGTCAACCATGCAAAATCTGGCTCTGGCTCTAGCTTCCAGTGAACAGCACCCAACTACTGTGCTACAGGGACAGCTCTGGACTATTTTTTAAAGATATTATTGTACAACAGTTAAATGTAAAGAAGAAAGTATCAAATAAAATAAAACAGAAAAAGGAAAAAAACGTCTTTTAATACACCTAATATCTTAATCCAACCCTATGGACAACATTAACTCCATAGATATGTCTCCCCTAATTAGCTAAAGGATGAATGCACTTGTCAGACAGAAAGGATGAGAAGGTAAGAAAGCATCCCTCATAGGGGATGGTCACACTGCAATCCCTTCTCCTCTACTTTTCCTTTTGGGATTTTAGACACACACACATATGCACCCAGTGTTTTTGTCAGGCCACCAGGTCTGGGACTGTAATTGTACAGTCGGTCATATGGGATCCAGTCGCCTTAACCACTATGCTACCGACTGGCCCTGGTCTCCCGAGTCTTACAATCCTCCAAAAACATGCCCAGTTAGCCTCTATCCCTTCCTAAATCTGCAGTCAAAAACTCTTTTCTTAAGTACATAAGCACTCTTCAGCTCCTATCTGCTTACCATTTCTTCCATCCGTTCACCCATCCTCCCATCGACAAATCTCTCCCAAAACTTTTCCCCATGGCCTGTCTTGTTGTTGGCACACATAAGGCAAGATTAGTTGTCTAAGAAGCTTAGCAACTAATTGGAAAAATAGATGATACTTACAAGATAGTCTGAAACACAGAAGAAAGTGATACATGCATTACAGTAAAACTGATAAAGACTGCAAATTCAGGGGGAAAAATAGTTTAGAAAATAAATGGGGGAAACAAGGCAAATCTCAAAGCAGAGAGAGGGACGTTCTCAATTACCAAGCACTGGATATGTTCTATGCATCATTGTTTTACTTACTATTAACAATGAGGTCAATCAAGTATATGAAAGAAACCTAAGTGAGGGTGTTCTGCACCCTCTTCCCCATCACTACCACTAATCTATCAAGCTTCAGCTCTTGAATAGTTCAGTTAGACATGAGAAAATAATCGGATAATCTTCGTTTTCAGGCCGAGTCACTGAAATTAAACTAAATACCTGTCCCTGGGAATTCTTCCTGGCTCCCCTAACTTCACAGCTGGACAGGTTATCCAGTCACTCAGCCTTGATTGCTCTCTCCCATCAACCATGAGTTCCTGCAGCTATCCAGGGACACTTAGATTCCATGACCCAGACTGACTGAGGAGTGAAGATGGGGGAGTTGTGGATTGGGGTACTTCTTGAGCTGCTAGTTTCATACCCACCTTCCCTCAGGACAAGAAGAGGTAAAGGCATGGCAAGATCCAGGTATCCTTGGGTTTCTGGCTACATCACCATCAACCTTCTCTCAATTTCTTTTAATGTTGCTACTATTATTTTCATTTTGTAAAGGATTAAATCGAGGTTCAGAGAAGCAAACGTATTTTGTTCCAGATGATACTTTTTTTTTTAGAGAGAGAGATTTTTGCTATAGAGCATGTGCATTTGCCAAAGATACAGAGAGAGACAGACTGAAAGAAAGAAAGCAACCTCCAAGGGGGATGGCCATGCCGTAATCCCTTCTCCTCCATTCTCTTCTTGGAATTTTGGTCACACACACACACACACACACACACACACATGCTCCATGTTAGTTTAAGCAACCAAGTCTGGAACTTGAACCACGGGAGTCTAGCAACATAACCGTTATGTCATCTGCTAGTTCCCAAGATGACAGAACTTTTAAAGAGGCAGAAATACGGTAGAAATTTAAGTGAGTCCAACTCCATAATGGGTGCTCTTCCCACCATGTCACGCCACCTCTGAGCTGAGATTTGAAAAAAGTCATAGGACCCGTGTACTATAGAGGCAAGGTGGGCAAGGATGCCCTGTTCCATTCCAAAAGCTCCACTGAGATCACTCACACATACAGACATACACATGCATGCACACACATGCCCACATGCACATAAACACGCATGTCTGTTGCTGCTATACCTCCATTGTTATCAGACCACCTGCCCTAACAAAGACTGAGGAAAAAGTCTCCTTTCCCTTCTCTCCCTATACAAAAAACACAGATGAGAAGCACCATGCCTTTTCCTGGAGAAAGTTTTTTGTTACGAAGCAAGAACCCAACAGCTTCCCCGAGACCCATTTTTCATACAATTAATGTCAGGCCTCCCATGTTTCCTAATGAAACCTGACACTAACTGAGAAAAATGGATACATTAATATTGAGTTCATTAGTAAATAGATTACCCAAATGTTTGGGTGGGGGGAAGAGGAAGGTGAGGGAAGGAGGAGAAAGGGGAAGAGAGCCTCATATTCCACTCAGCTATTCTGGCAAGAGCCTCTCTGAGGACCACATGCTGATCAAATATTTATGGATTTTAATGCACCAATCTGTTAAGTCAGGAAATATTCTCTTTTACCAAAAAAAAATTAAAAAGAGACCAACTTGATGCTGTAGCATTTTACTGAAATGGGAGCTGAGGTCTATTGAGTAAAAAAAACATAGCCCTGAGTATGACTTTTATTCCATGGACAGGGAATCTCTCTGGAGTCATCACACCCCATCCTAGACCCTACTCCTCATGCCAAGAGAAAACACCTTGGGGAGAAGGAGAGGTGTGGCTGTCTTGGGAGAGAGTTGCAGGCTGGTGAGGAAATTTTTCCTGGGTTGGTCCTATAGCCTAGTGATTAAGGAAGCTGGATATCACATGGCTGACTGCAGTTTAAGCCTCCATCATGGTGGCTTGAAAAACATGCTAGGTACAAGTGCATGTGTGCCCAAAATCCTAACAGGATGAAGAAATGAAAGAGAAGGGATAATGGTGTGACCATTATCCTCCCTCCTATCTCTCTCTCTCTCTGTTTCTGGTGAGTATACACCCTCCTTCTGACAAAAAAAAAAAATACCCTTTGCCCCCTACTAAATTCTTCCTCCTCTAAAGAATAAGTCAACAGCCCATGGTCACCACTCTCTCCCATGGAAGCCTTGATGGGAGAGATGCCAAAATGGCAGTGATGCAGTGTGTGGTCAGAGCCAATAGAGTGGAAGAGTTTGGCTCTGCCCCTTCCTCGGCATGTAACCTTGGACACCTCTCCTGGCCTCCCATCTCTGTGAAAGGAGATGCTAAGGACAGCAATAGCCAGTCTCAAAGATTCACTGCCATCATTTCCAAAGGAGGTCAAGAGCAAGAAAGTTCTTAATATAACCTGTCAAGTGCCATAAAAGGCTCATTGCTGCTACTTTTACAAAGACACCCCCATTCCACAAGTCTTTGTAAGGAGGCAGAAAGTAAAAGCTCAGAGACCAGGACCCCAGTCCCAGCTCTACCAGCTACTCACTCTGTGACCTTGAGCAAGTACCTTCATCCCTCTTGGACCTCAGCATGCCCATAGCACCATGGCCAGACCAGACCTCTGCTAGATGTAACCCCTCCCTCGGGGCCTCTTCACATCCTGGTGCCCATGACAGCCCTGAGGAGACTTCAGAGTGAGGCCAACTATTTCTGACACTGGTTGGCTTGACTCTCTGGGGACCCAAGATCATTCTTGACTATAAGGTCAGGGTGCAGAGACACAGAGGACCCAATGATCACTCAGAACTATTGCAGTGCTCACATTTCACATCTTTTAAAGTCCTTGAGCAAGAAAATCTCATGCCAAATTCTGAGGAGAAAACAACTTAATAAAAGTGAGAATGGAAAGAAAGAAGCAAATAGTCCAGGTAGAAATGGACCCCAGAGAAAGTAGATGTTCATGATTCGAAGAGTTTCTTTTCTGGTCTCTGCATTTTACTCTGTCATGGGTACTTTATTCACTGAGATAGGAATGGTTTGCCAAAACATTTTTACACACAAGAGACGGAGATACACAGACAGATGGTGAGAGACAGAGGCAGACACAGCCTCTAAGCTAGAGGCAGAAACTTTCCCGTTCTTTGTGAGCAGGGGGTTAAGGGAAAAAAGGGAGAGAAAAAAAATAGGAAAGGAGCAAACAATCAAGCAAAAGACAATGCCACATTCAAAGCAGGTTTTTTGTATTCTAAACAGCAGTGACATTTCCTTAAAAGCAAGGCAAATTCTTTTATATGGGCCTTTTTATATGGGCCTCTTGCCACCAAATTTATTAGCAGGGAGAGATGCGTGAGCAAGAAAGCATAGAATACATAGGAGGTTATAAAGCTAGAGACAAAAATGCATTTTGTTCCCCAAATCTTCTAATGTGACTCACTAGCTCTATTGTGACAAACTGAGAGGTCTCTGAGGAGTTCATTTCACGTCTCATCCATCCTCGGAGTAATGGGAAAATCCTGCCTTGTTTCTTCAAAATATCAGCACACACTGTGTGCCACATACACTCAATTCCATTAGAGGTAATGGAACAAGATTGTCCCAGAAGCTGTTTTCAATTGCTTGAGTGCATCCTTCATTTAGGAAACAAGAATATATGAGCTGTTTGACTCAAGTTGAAGTGTGGACCTAAGGTGGCTGCTATGGCCATAGCTATTTTCTTAAGGATGGCTAGTGGAAGACCTGGTCCAATAGCACCTCTCCCCATGGTTGAAGAAATAATATTTAGTATCACCACCTCATGTCATATATCACGAAGCAGCACACGGCTATTCATTAACTGCTATTAACTGAACACAGGCTCATGAATGGCCCATGCCCACAAAGGCACCAATAGTCCAATAGTTCTGTTCATAGGAAAATCAGGTTCAAAGACAAAAGAACGTACACTGAAGTGCCAGATGGTCAGGAGTTTGAATCCCCCATCCTACCACTTCTAGCTGCTTGACTGTTGGCGAGTCACTTTGCCTTATTGGAACTCGGTTCTATCAGCTTAAACACGGATCAAATGAACAAAAAAATATGTGTGTGTTAAGGTAACTTGTTTAGGTGGCAAGGATGGTGAAAGCCTGTTGGAAGTTATATAGAACTTAGGAGATGCAAATTAGCAGTGAGTTGAGGTTTCCCAAAGTGAGTCCTATCCTGGAACCACCTTCTTCTCTGTGTAATTTGGTGAGCACAGAGTGTCAGGTGTCTTCTGCCCAGAAGCGAAGCCCAGGGACCTCAGGTTTTACTCCTAGCTACTGATAATGTATTAGTAACTTTAGTCATTTATCTCCCCAACAGATCTTTGTTTCCTTATCTACAATGCAAAATGGAATATGCTTAACATCCAGTTTTAATTTCGTAATTTTTAATTTACAAACTGTCTTTAAAACAGTCATTTCTTCAAACACAGCTTTATACAGAAGACCATGCATAACATGTGAGAGTGTGTATGAAATGGCCATGGTGTCCAGGAGCCCCATATATGCCCACTACCCTGACCAGCTTTAATAGCATGTGCTCTGGAGAACCCCAGGGAATACAGTTAGAAAACACAGTCCTCATGACATTGAGATCTCATCAAATGACATTCTCACAAACCACAGACCAAAAGCAGCCTGAGAATTTCAGAAGATTCGTGGGTTGGACAGCTCCTTCCTGACTAGGTTCCAAAGCAAAGACTGGGGCAATAGTCCCTTCTCGTTGCTCTTCACTCTTCCTGCAGAAAAATCAAGGCAAGGAGAGCTGAGGAGAAATGCAATGCTTCGAGAAACAAAAGGCAGTCCACAGAAGTCCTGCCACTGCCATTTCATTCCCATACATGGACAGGGGTTGACTAAGGGGTCACCCTGTGCTGAGCTGAAAGCCCATGTGCATGCTATTACTGTCTGTATTTGTTTCCTAAGGCTGCTGTAACAAATTGCCATAAACTTGGAGGCTGAAACCAACAGAAATTTATTCTTTCAACAGTTCCAGAGTCCAACATCAGTTGACCTGGGCCCAAATCAAAGTGTCCACACGATTGCACTCCTCTGGATGCTCTAGGGGTATCTGTTCTTCACTATTTCCACCTTGGCCAGGTGGCTGGTATTCCTTGGTCGTGAATACATCACTCCAATCTCTGCCTCTGTTATCATACTGTCTTTCCTCTTCTGTCTGAGGTCAAATCTCCCTCCATCTTCTTTTGATCAGGATAATTGTCATTACTTTTGTTGAACTATACTTTACATAGCTTACTTACCCTTCAGAATCAGTTGAAAATAATTCATCCAGAAAGCTTTCTCAATCACCACAGCATCTAACCTCACTTTCCCCTGGGACAGACGTACCGAAAAACAATAGCTGAATTGGCATGCTGTCATTCACAAGCCATGGCAATAGGTAATGTTTATGCTGCACTTCCTGTGACTCAGACATTGCACTAACACTTCATATGAATAACAACATTGCATACTCACAGATATCCTATGAAGTAGAGATGATTCTATTCACTCCCATTTACAAAGGAGAACACTGAGACTTGGAGAGACTGAGTAACTTGCCCAACATGGCTTGGCTAGCAAGAAATGGAAAGAGAATTCTTATCTTACCCACAGGCAGAGTTCCAGGATCCCAGCTCTCAACATAATCTATGCTGTCTATGCTCCTACTCATTTACTGCCTTCTCCCAAGCCCATTCTAGTCCACATTAATTAGTTCTACACCAACTTTACATTTCCTACAAGAATGTGCATTCTTGAAAGGCCAGTCTCTGCGTTTTTGTACCCCTCCTGCACCTGGCACAATCCTTAGTGCCATGAATAATTAAGTGATGATAAGTAAAAATAGAAAATGAAGGAGAAAGAAATCAAGACAGGGAAGATAGGAGGAAGTAGATAATAAAGGGAAAGAAGAGGAAAGCAGAAAAGATGAAGGAGCAGAAACTACTTAGAAAATATCACCTAGAGCGTCTCCCTCTTAGATGTTACTCCAAACATTCCTGAAGCAGGAAGAACATCTCCCAGGGTGGCCCCATCATTAGTTCCAGTTGAGAGACATTGAGATAGGGTGGCAGGGGGGAATCTCCAGCATAGCATGCCTGAAAAAAAGGAGCTTCAAAAAACGACACAACCATCCACACAGGTACGTGGAGGAAAAAACCCATCCCCCAAAGGAGCATTAACAGGGGAAAATTAAACCCTACACCATGGCACAGCTAATAAGACTTCAAAGCCCTCTACATATGGAAATGAGTCCTGCAGGCAGGTTTGGAAGCTGGAGCGAGGGCTGCCCGGCACTGAGGCTGATGAAAGCGTAAGTAGAGAGAAGATTTATGAAGCCATAATGAGTCCAAATCCCTGGCTTCAGCAATCCTTAGGACCCTGGCAGCCCCAAAAGGAAAAGGACTGTATGAACTCTCACTACCACAAACAATCTGAGAAGATATCTGGATTCTGGAGGATGGTATCCAGGGGAGGCCACACATTCGTGTGTACACACACAACCCATGCACACACGCCCCGCAGAGTGACACAGAATCACTGCCCGCGTAGCTCCCTGCACAGGAAGCTAGGCACCCTTCACACAGTCCACCCCCTTACTCCTTGATTTATTGTGTTTTCATTTCCTCATTCCTGAGCCTAAAGCTAAGGAAAGAAGAAAGAATGAATACAGGTTTCAACTCCAGACCTAAGAGTAATGAAAAGGGTGCAACAAGAGGAGGGCGGGGGAGGGAAACAGCCTGGGCGGAGCGTGGCATGCAATACTAATGTGAACGCTGCCCTCCCGTCGCTCATTTTTCCTAAGGGCCCTGATGTATTTTTCATCCAAACATAAATTAGTTTTATTTATTCTTTTTTTCTCTTGGATGGGGATATTGACACTGATACATGCAGCTTGTACAGAGTAGAGGATATTTTTTTCCACCTGGGTAGGGATGGGTTGTGGTTCAATGAAGAGATTCAGGACCCTAAGGGGGCCAGCGTTAGAGATGGGAGGGTCGACTGAAAGAAAAGAGGGCAACCCAATGTTTGCTCCTGGAAACTGTGTTTTCCTGCAGCACCAAGGCGCCCAGGGGTGACTGCCTGGAGCCAGCCTTGTGGTCTGCTGAATCTGTTGGTCTGCAAAGCTTGTTTGTATGCTCACTCTTTGTTTTGTTATTTTACATTCATTCTTTTATTCCTCCCATCAGTGTATATTGAGTACCTAATATGTGTTAGCCATAGACTAGGTCTTGAGTGCTCAGTAGAAAATAAACAGATAAAACCCTTGCCCTCGTGGATTTACAACACAGGGGAGAGAACAGACATAAACAAGTATGAATCATAACCACATTTGCCTTTTAAGAGCTCTCAATGTACCATGCACAATTCTAAGTGTCTTGGGTAGAATAAATCATTTACCCTATACAAAATCTTCACTATAATCCCTACATAGGAGATGAGGAAACTGTGACTCAAAGAGACCATGAATTTGCCCAAGGTCATACAGATGATAGGTGGCAGGGTTCCGTTTTCAAACCCAGGTAGTCTGCCCTTATTCAAAACTCGGATCAAAACAAAGCAAAAGCACATATAAGGCTACAACGAATATTAGGTGCCACAGAAGGAATGAACAAGATGCAGTGACAGCAAATAACTGAGGCAGAGTTCCCATGGACAAGGTGGTCAGGAAGCGCTTCTCAGAGGAGATAACATTTAAACTAAAAGTAAAAATAGAATATGAAGGAGAAAGAAATCAAGGCAGGAAGGACAGGAGGAAGTAGAAAATAAAGAGAGAGAAGATGAAGGAGCAGAAACTACTTAGAAAATATCACTGAGAGCATCTCCCTCTTAGATGCTACTCCAAACCTTCCTGAAGTAGGAAGAGCACCTCCCAGGGTGGCCCCATGTGAAGAACCTGGCCATGTGAAAAGTAGCAGAAAGGACTGTTTCGAGAAAACACACGTGCTTCCACCAGTCCACTTCCTTTTATCCTTTTTTTTTTTTTTTTTTACTTCAGACAACTCTTTTTTTCATTTTCGTTTTTATTTACATTTAATGACATGTATCTTTACAGTATACAACACTGCTTTTTCCAGTGTGGATACCATACATATCAGTCAAGATAAAGACATTACTATGTACATTATCATCAGCAAATAGCTTTTCTTTTTTTGTCAATTAAATGTACCTTTTTTTTTTCTTACCATATTCTCTCTTCCACCCTATCCCTTCCTTCCTGCTCCCCCACCTCCATCAGTAGTGTCCTCAATCTTGCAGCTTCCCCTCTCTCCTCTTAGACCTCCTTATTTACATTAGTCTCCTCCATCTATTATTCAGGTTTTCTTGTGACTCTTTTCTGTCTACATTTTTTTCTTTTTATTTTTATTTATTTTTTTTTTTTGAGAGATTTTCACTGTAGGGCGCGTGCGCTCGCCAGACAGACAGAGAGAGACATAGAGACAGAAAGCGAGAAATCACCCCCCAGGGGGGATGGTCACGCCGCAATCCCTTCTCCTCCATT
>NW_006159542.1:8592467-8641398 GCF_000334495.1 Tupaia belangeri chinensis
TTTTTTTTGGAGAGATTTTCACTGTAGGGCGCGTGCGCTCGCCAGACAGACAGAGAGAGACATAGAGACAGAAAGCGAGAAATCACCCCCCAGGGGGGATGGTCACGCCGCAATCCCTTCTCCTCCATTCTCCTCTCGGGATCTTGGGCACGCACGCACACGCGCCCGGCGTGAGTTTTAAGCCACCGGGTCCGGGACACGAACCGCGGTCGACTACGTGGGAGTCCAGCGACATAGCCATTACGCTAACTGCTGGTTCCCTTTGGAGAGGTTTTGCTATAGGACATGTGCACTCACCAGACAGACAGACAGAGACAGAGAGATAGAAAGTGAGAAATAACCCCCTGGGGGGATGGCCACGCCTTGATCCCTTCTCCTCCATTCTCCTCTTGGGATCTTGGGCACACACGCACGCGCTTCCAGCGTGAGTTTTAAACAACCGGGTCCGGGACTTGAACCGCAGTCAACTACATGGGAGTCCAGGGACATAGCCATTATGCTAACTGCTGTTCTCCTCTTTTCTGCCTACATTTTAATCCTCATTTTTGCAGTTTAGCAAACTAGCAGGCAGAGAAAGGAAAGGAAGAAAAGGAATGATTACACCAGGCACTTTTCAGATGTCTTCTTGCCTAACCTACTGTGGAAGCTTAGGAGTGTAAAAAAATCTGCCCAAAGCTATATGGCCCTAGGGATTACAGTCAAGACTAAACTAATTTGTACTGACTCTTCGCCCATTGCACCATGGAATTCTACCAGAGATGTGGTTACTCTTTTAAAGGATTTGTGAATCTCAAAACAAGATAAGACACACAGACTTAGAAAACAGTGTATAACCAATATAGCATACACTAGCTCCCCAAATAGAACTCAGATCTGTATGTCCCACTGAACCTATCTAGCATTTGTCCAAGCAACCAACCAACCAATCAAAGTCCTAACATGCTCACCTGTGCTCATTCTCAGTGGTCCTATTTATTCTCTTAAGCAGTAAGGGTTGCCCAATTCTTTTATTTTGCAAACATGAAAACTGATAACAAATCAAGGACAAAATATAGGTTTCTTGATATATCATGAGGCAGAAATAAACAACAAAACATAAAAATAAAAAAATACACTTCGCCCTCAAATGTGAAGAAGTAATATTCATATTTTCTGCCTACAATTTTCTTCTCTATCTTCTTCTCCTGCCAGTGATGTGACCATTCCTTTTCGATGATACCACTATTCCCTCAAGGTGACAGACATGGCACATGGGTATTAAAATCATACAGACTTGGGTTCAAATTCTATTGTGCTAATCATAACCAACTTGCTTAATTTCTCGGAGCTTAATTTCATTGCCTGTAACACAGGAGTACTGACGCCAATATGTTTAAGATTGTGGTGAGAATTAATAGGGATATATATAAATAACTCAACTCAAGTCTTGACAAATCATCTGTGTTCAATACATGGGCATTCCCCCACTACTACTGGGAAAAATTAAATGTAAAGCAATGGACTAGAGTCGCAGATGTAGTTAATCATCATTGAATTGGTCAGGACTTATTAGTCGATACCTAGTCTACAGCCTGAAGAGTGTCCTGTGCTTCAGTGGTATGTGTTATCTACTTAGGATGACCTAGTATTACCTTGTACCTGTAGCTATCCAAGGAGGAGGCTTCATAAAGGAGAGGAGGATGAAGAGAAGAGGCACACGCAACATTTTTTTCCAAAATCACTAGGAGATTGGCAGTTGAAAAGCATTCTCTATAATGGCAGCAGGCTTTGTAGAAAGGTAGGGGTTCAGAGCAAGACATTTTAGAAACTGCCTCATAAATACGTTGTACTGACAGGTCACAAGTAGATGGCTCTCAGCAATGACAGAAGCACTTCCTATTTCAGTATCTCCAATGCTCTCAACACCACGCGGGAGTTTGTCCTCATTATTTAAGAGTGAGCTCAATAGCACCAGCAGCTGGTGCTGCTGCCTGATGCTGGAGTCAGATGAGAAGGCCCTGGGTTCAGATTCCGGGTTAACATAAACATGCCAGGCATACCCACAGGTGCACCTATCATCGTAACTGACCGGAAGGCTGATGGAGGAAATTGTAGCATGGCCAGATCCTGTCAAGGGTGCCTCTCTCTCTCACAGTAAGCAAATAAACTTTTTTTTAAGTCAACTTTTTGCTGAGTATGTTGTACGATAGCCACTCTGCTAAGTCTCCTTACATTCTCACAACAACCCTGTATGTTGATCCTAACTAACATTTGTCCTGATTTAAAAAAGAGAAAACATGGTTCAGAGAGGTTAAGAATTTGCCCTGAGTCACGTAAAGACTTCTGCTTTACCCAGTACAGTTCTCTTTTCCACCTGCACCCAACTCTCTCCTTTTTATAACATAAATATGAAGCAAATACACCTTTGTTCTGGGAGTCAGAAGCAGGTAATAAATGAAAAGCGAGAATATAGTGACTGCAACCACACAAAGACAGAAACAGACTCTCAAGGGCAGAGAAGGTGCGAATTGCTAAAAGGGAACAAAAAGGCGCGTCTGACCTCACACCTCTCAGTGTGCAGAGTCCTCAGCCCTGGATGACAAGGGTACATGTGCTAAAGGGCAGCGAAGGCCTAGGGACCTAGGTGTTACAAGACCAGCTTTCTGAAGACTAAAACGGCATATTAAATTAGATTCAAAAGCCCTAAGCATGCTGCTTAGCTGGAATCTAGAAGAACAAACAAAAAAATCTAATCAGTCTATTACCAGATCAGAAGATTACGCTTAGCTTACATCCTCATTATTTTTAATGTTTTGAAACTATGCTGCACCAAGCTTAAAATCAGGGAGGAGCATAATCTATAAGTAAGTAGGTTGGTAATTGTGCAGGCCTGTTCAGCCTGAGTCTGGGAGTGCGAGTCAACTCTGCTCCTAAGATAGGGAAGATTAAGCAATTTGGCCAAATGTAAAATTAAGCAGGGATTCAAGGAACTTTTCCAGGTAGCTCAGTCTAAAATTCACCACTCTGCTGAAGAAGCAAGACAAATGAGAGAAAAAAATATATATACTGGGGTTTGGCTATATTTCTGTTTGAGCTCTACAGATCCTTATTTCAATTTGCCAGTTTTAGTCTGCATAGACATGATCCAGGAAGAGCTGAGCAGTATCAGTTATAACCTGTTTCTCAAAATATGTCCCATGGAAACTTACTACATATCCATATAACATTAACAGGAAATAAGCTGTTCTCTAATTAAATAAAGTTAGGAACTGTTTGGATAAACAAAGAGGAATAGGTCTACTTAAGGAAAAGCGGCTCAGGTCTCTCTATTTGACATGCTGATCTGTCCTATGCATCTTTAATATGTTTGTATATGTGTTTATTTGGATGTGGGCAGCCATTTGTCTACACTTTCTTCTAGATCAGAGCCTGGAAAATTCTGGTTTAGATTCTTTCAGCTCTACTTTTCTTTGGGAAAAGGCAAGCAAAGAAAGATACCTAAGCTTTTATTTTATAAGTGCCAAACACTTAATGTGAAGCCAAAACCTTCATTGCTATAATATTAGGTTGGAGTATTTCATTAATAACTGATCTCCTAATTCACATTTTATGATCCTGTCAGCACACAGATGCATTTGTCTCTGTCCAAAAAGAAAGTGTGTGTAGCTTCTGATTGTGCGTCTCCCCTCCCTCTGCCCCATTAACTTAGAAAAGAAAAATCGCTAGAAAAGGTGGATGAAAGTCAAAACAATTGAGTTGTCTTTTTATGGATTTTATCGAGTAGCAACTGGTGCCATAGAGAGAGTTAGGCGAGGGCAGTGAAGCATGCCGGGAAGCCCATTGATCATCAGGCACTGAGGTCAAAAAGGATCTAATCTTCTGTCCTCAAGTGGTAAACTCGTGGACAAGCAGTGAATGAGAGGCCAGGGGACTGGCAAAACTCACTCCTCCCCATGCCAGTCTCTCCCACTGAAAGACCTCCAAGGTCATAGTAGGCTAAATGAACAAGATCATCTCTGCTTAGCCTTAGAGGTCATTGAGTACAGCCTGTGCTCTTATTTCATGGAAGATATTAAATTAAATTAAATTAAACTAAATTAAAAAACAAGGGCCAGACAGTGTGCCTGCCTTGTCTGCATACTAGCGGAATCTTCTGTCCTCAAGTGGTAAACTCGTGGACAAGCAGTGAATGAGAGGCCAGGGGACTGGCAAAACTCACTCCTCCCCATGCCAGTCTCTCCCACTGAAAGACCTCCAAGGTCATAGTAGGCTAAATGAACAAGATCATCTCTGCTTAGCCTTAGAGGTCATTGAGTACACAGCCTGTGCTCTTATTTCATGGAAGATATTAAATTAAATTAAATTAAACTAAATTAAAAAACAAGGGCCAGACAGTGTGCCTGCCTTGTCTGCATACTAGCGGAATTTAGGTTTGGGTCAAACTAGTTGCCAAGCATCTATCATGGTCTAAATTCTGCAGATAGACAAAGTAGGCATGACGCTTGACTGTAGGAACCCAATGTTTAAAAGGGAGGAAGGCAGACAGGTAAATGTATTTATGCCATGGAGAGCAGAGTACCTAAGTTTTGGAAGAAATGCTGAAATGCATGGCTAATTGGTCTTTCAGGGGCTAGGAAGGCTTTTAAAAGTATAAGGTTATTCCTGGCTGTAGGAGGTGGAGCTTAATTTTCTCTTTTGGTGTAGACTGGGATTAATGACTCACTTCTAATGAACAGAGTTAAAAGAAACAGAAAATCATGACATCATTTGCTGTTGCAATAACTTGTTTCCTTTTCATAATGTTTGAAATAGTAATAAATGTGAAATATGGTTAAATACACTGTCCTATTTTACTTGGAACAAAACACTTGGCAATAAATTATCAACAAGTATATATTAACAAAAAAGGGGGGGGGAGACAGGGCCAGCATGTGCCATGAAGGTTAGGGCAGCTAGATCCCACATGGTCACCTGAGAGGTTCCAGTCCCAGGTCAGTATCTTGAAAACTACACCAGATACATATTTATGTGTGCCCAAAATCGTAAGAGGAAAATGGAAAAAAAGGGATTGTGGCATGGCCATTACTTCGGTGGTAGGGAGGTGTAATTTCTCTCTCTCTCTCTCCCTCTCTCTCTTTCTCTTTCTCTCTTCTCTCTGGCAAGTGCACATGCCTTATAGCATTAGTAGTAGAAGAAGAAGAAAAGAATGTCCTTGTGGTGAAGAAACCTAAACCAAGAGAAATGCTTTAACTAAGTAGTCAAGGCTAACCTCAGTAATAATAAATCATCCAATTTGAGGGACATTCTATAAAATATTTGACCAGTGTTTTTCCTGACTGTTCAGGTAATTTCTTTTAAAAAAAGAAAAAGAAAAACTGAGAAGCTATAACATATCAGAGAAAACCAAGGTGATATGAGGACAACCAAAAGCACCATGGATTGAATCCTAGAATGGATAAAGGACATGGGTGTAAAACAAGTGCAATTGCTAGTTAATAGCAATGTACAAAGATGGATTTCTCAATTTTGACACATGTAATACAAGATGGTAACACTAGGGGAAGCTGTGTACAGATACGTGGACGGTTTCTGTATTATCTGTGCCAATGTTTTAGAAATCTTTAACTATACCAAAGTGAAAATGTCTAAAGGAAAAAAAAAGACATGATGCTTTGGAAGGGTTTTTGAGAGGTTAATTACTTCTGTAAGGCAATTTAGAGGAGAGTGAAATGAAAATCAAACAAAGACATTGTAGTCGTAGGGAAACATATGTATGGAATGATAGAGAATGTGTTCAGAGCACTGGGTGTATTTGATATGGCGGCCGAACATGCTGGTCAGAAGAGAGAGGCTGGAAAACAGACAATAGGATAAGGCATCTTCTAAGCCAGGCTATGGATGGTAGTGAGTCAGTGAAGGATTTAAAGCAGAGATCTAGAAGTTAGATGAGCTGGCAAAGACGACCAGCAGTCTTGTTCAGTACTAAAGTAATGAAGTGGGGAAAAGGGCAAGCTAAATGACAATTAAGGGAACCCACATGGATTATTCTCTGATATGACTATGACTTCTATGTTGGTGGCAGATAGGAGACAGTGGGGTTGCCTATTTTTTTTAAGGTTTTTTGGCACAAAGCTGAGGCCTCTATGGAAAGATAGACAGTGGGGAGGAAAGCCACAATCCCTTCTCTGCCATTCTCCCCCCTGGGATTTTGGGCACCTATGCGCACACACCTGGCATGAGTTTCAAGCTGCCAAGTCCAAAATTCAAAGCACAGTCAGCCATTTGGGAGTCAAATACCTTAACCACTACGGTAACTACTGGCCCCAAAAGTGGTGTTGCTTTTCATGCCTTGACTTGAAAGTGTGAAGGTAAAAGCCTGCAGGTTCTCTGTGCATATCCAATGTCTATACCGTCACCCTCTTAAACAGAACAGACAACATTTGGGGACAGATATGGAACTGGGTATAATTGAGAAATAGAGTGACAAAAAGTTAAGATAAATCTATGATGGCAAATCTACCACTAGTTATAAAAAAGGGAGTAGGATTTGGAGGAAAACAACATGACAATCGAACTATAAAGCCAAGCAAGCGTGGTATGTCTTTTTACTTTTTGTAAACTACTTTTGTATCTCATTTCCCTTCTTGTTTCCTTTTACCAAAGTCTCTCAAACCCAAATCCTTTTAAAAAGAGAAACGAAGACATACAAAAAGATCTGAATTCCCAATTCTTGTGCCTGAGTATAAGCTGTTTCCTCAACCTGGGCTGCCCTTACCTTAGCCGAAATCCTACCACATCATTCAGTGCCTTGTGTTTGCATCACTGCCCCCAGGAAGACTTCTTGGACTACACAGACAGTATGAACCAGCCCTCTTTTCAAGTTTCTACATTTCTCAATGAAAAATGAAAAAGCTCACTTTCCCAGTCTCCACTGCATAAAGCAGCAGCCATCTGACTCCATTTTGGCTAATGAATCATAATGTGAAATCTTTGGAGGCAAGTCTTGAAAAGATTTTTCTTTTAATAAAGGGGAAAAAAGCTCACAGGAGAGCCCTGCTTTCTGCCTACCTTCTCTTCATGCCTGCTGTAGATGCCACATTAGTGATTTAATCTTCGGGTATTATCTCCATCTTAAATCCCCAAGAAGGCCAAAGACAAATAGTAAGATTCCAATTTGGGACACTGACATCTTGAGCTGAAAAGACACTTATCTCCAAACTTTCTGTCACATGAGTTAAATGTCCTTATTTTCTAAACCCCTAAATAAGTCACTGCTTAATATCTTTTTCATTGAACTGAATGTGATAGCTTTCTAATATTAAGTCTATTCTGGAGAAGAAAACCTCAATGTGCCTCAGTAAGAGAGAGACAATCCCTTGGAAATCAGTCTATGCCTCCAGCCCCAGACTAGGCAGAACACAGGACTGACCCAGAAAACAATTACTCCCTCGTGTGAATTTCTACCTAGCCCAAGAAACACTATCTAAGGCTAAGTCATAATCTCCTTATGACTTCATCTACCTTTAAATGTCAAGTACTGATTTTTGTCATACTTCCCTTGAGAGGAATTATTAGTTTAATGAGGACCGTGGGCCCTCATCTACATCCCAGGACTTGTGATGCTTGAGAGGTATTATCTCCACCAACCTGGAACCTCCTACAAATTAAACATGCAGAGGTCAAATCTAATATTCTCCTCACACTTTATAGTCCAAGAAGCAGAGCTGAGTTAAAGGCCCCAGAGAGAATCAACAATTGGCAAACAGTTGTTGAGCTTGTAATGCGTGAGGATCAAGGTACAGAAAGGGGGAAGTGAATTACCAACTGCTCTACTGGAAACATTTCCTACATGCTTTATCTCTGGCATCTCTTCTATTCTTCAAGGCTTCTTAATAATTCTAGGACTTAAAGAGGAATATGCCCATCTTATTTAAATGAACCTTAAAGAAATTAAGCAGGTAGTCCAAAATCTCCTTACTAAGCCAACAAGCCAAAGCAGCCCAAGTGTCCATCCACAGATGAACAGATAAATAAAATGTAGTATATACATATAATAGAATATAATTCAGCCATAAAAGGAATAAAGTTCTGATATATACTTCAACATGGATGAAGCTGGAAGACATTACAGTGAATGAAAGACGCCAGATACAAAAGGATTGATTTAATGATTCTACTTATACAAACCATCTTAGATAGATAAAATCATAGGGACCAAAAACAGATTGGTGTTTATCAGGGTTTAGAGGAGGTGAAATGGAAAGTTATTACTGACTGGTTGCATGGAGCTTCTGTTCTGGGCAATAAAAAATTTTTGGAAACAGTTAATGATGATGGTCTCACAACATTGTGAATATAATTAATTTGTGCACTTCAGAATGGTTACAATGGCAACTTTTTAGTTGCATATATTCTGCTACAATGAATGATTCTCACGTCACTAATAAAAATTTTGACACCCATTTTGACACCCAGTTCTGGCTCCAAAGCCCATATTCTTTCTAGTAAAGCCCATAAAGAGGTCCTCAAAGATTTAGTTCAGTGCTGTCCAATAGGACTTCTGTGGTGACAGAAATATTCTCTATGTGCACTGTACAATATGGTACCCACTAGTCACATGTGAATACTGAGCACTTGAAATGTGGCCACGGTGCCTGATTTTAATTGTATTAATTTTAACTAATTTTCTTTAAAATAATAGTCCCACATTAGATAACACAGGTTAAGTTTCAGATCTGAAGCATAGATGCCTAAGGAGACATTCTAGCAAAATGGTGATACCCTGACGACTGAAAAGATTAAAGTCTTTTGAGTTCAAACTTCGACATGAAAAAAAGTGAACCCAAAGCTCCAGAGACTACCAGCATAACCTCCAGCCTATCTGTTTGATTTTGGTTCTCCTCCATTTAGCATTTAGAGTAGCCCTGATAATAGCATGTCCACTCACATTATTAGCATTCTAAAAACCTCACTAAGTATGAACCTTGAATGGATACTTTCAGGTGAAAGAACTCAATCTGAAAAAGCTACATATCTACAAATCCAGCTCTATGACATCTTGGAAAAGAAAAAATTATGAAAAAAAAAAGTAAAAAGTAAAAAAGATCAGTAGTTGCTATGGGTTAGCAGAGAAAGGGATGAACAGGCAGAACACAGAGGAATTTTAGCGCAGTAAAACTATTCTGTATGAATAATAACAGTGGATACACATCATTATACAGTTGTCGAAACCCAGAGAATATGTAAAGCTAAGAGTGCACCTTAATAGTGTAAACTAGAGACTTGGGATGACAATGATGTGTCAATTTAGGGTCATTGATACTAACAAATGTAACACTCTGGTACAAAATGTTGACAGTGAGGTTGTATGTGTTTGTGTGTGTTGGGGGGGCTGTATGCGGAACTCTGAGTACTTTCTGCTCCATTTCCCTATGAACCTATAATTGCTCTAAAAAAGTTGGTTTCAAAATTAAAACAGAACAAAACTTTTAAAATTGGGGGGCTGAAGGAGTCAGAGAAGAGGGTGAGAGGAAGGAAATCAAAGAGAAAAATAGAGGCAAGACATTTAAGGGACACAGAAATGGAGGATTGTCTGTTGATGATAACATGTATGATAATATTTTGAACTAAACTGGTGCATAGTATATTCATGCTAGGAAAATTCATTTCACAAGCTGTTGGAGATGTATAGTGATCGAATGTATAAAGTAAATTTTTTTAATTAAAAAAATAAATAAAACCTCACCATCCCAGTGTTCTCATCATCTTGCCCTTACCCCTAGCTCCAGCATTAGCATTCTAAAAACCTCACTAAGCATGAACCTAGTCAACTGTTCTGGATTCCATTCATGCCTAAAGCCAGCTCCCTAAACTCACCAAGTTATTTCTCACAGCAGAAGCTTTGCATATTCTAGTCCCTTTGAATCTAATGCTCCTTGCCTTTCTATTAGAGCTGCCTGGCAGGCTCCCTTATGTCTTTCTAGGCCTAAAACCCTGTCTTTGAATACTTTCTTTCTTTTTTGGTGGCTCAATTGCTCATATCTTTTTAATCACTAAATAGTATTCCATTGTATAAATGTCCCAGCTGGTTTATTTTTTCCAGACATCGTTTACTTACAGTACAAAGTCGGTTTTGCAGGAAATAGAAAAATTGCTTAGACTATAAAGTGTGTATATAATTGAATACTTTCTTAAACCACAAAAACTGAGTTAACTTTGTGTACCCATACACTGAATGAGTACCCAGCTCTTACTACTAATCTGTCTCTTCTAAAAATCCCTCAGTTGCTTCAGGAAAGGTCTTACTCCTCCCCACCAGACCTTGCACAATCTGGTCTCAGGCAATTCTCTTAAGGCCCTATTTCTCTTCCCTGCTCTCTCCAGTCACACGGGCCTCCCGCTTCTGAAACACACAAAGATCTCCTCGCCATTATAGCTTTTCCAATATCTCTTCGCCTGAGAAAACGCTAACTCCAGCAAACTCAAACTCAGCCTTCCATCCTTTCGAGATGAGTTTACACAGAGAAATTTGTGGCAGTTATATAATACACATAACTAGACAATTATTTGTAACAATGGATACTAACTGATATGTAACTATGGTACATAAGATAAAAGAATAAAAATATCCTCAAAAGGAAAAAAAAGAAAAGAAAAGAAAAAAAAAACCCTATTAGGAAAGCCTTCTCTGAATTCCCAATCTAAAATAAATGCCCTGGTTATCAGTTCTCAAAATAGTTGATATTTTTTCCTTGAAGCCATGTAATAAAAACATGTCTTAATAATTATTTATGAAAACATTTGTTTAACTCTGTTTCTACCTTTAGGCTTTAAGCTCCTTGTCCTGTTTCTTATTTTGTTTTGTCACAATTTTATCCAGGGTTCTTGGCACATTGGAAGTTCCCCGTAAATATCTGTTGATTAAATGAATTAACTTTTCCATCCTCTAGTGTCCAGGTGGGAGCTTAATAATTATTTGTAAAATGACTGTATTTCTCTAATCCCTAGGGCCTAGGACAGTCCCTGACATACAATGAGTGGGCAACAAATTCAGTACTTGTTGAATGGAAACCAGAAATCCATGCATAATGAACTGTTTTGGTCCCTCATGGTAGACCTTGTAAAGCCGCTTATTGTGAGTTTCAGTCTGAAAAGGCCATGACAAGCGAAGACAAAAATAATACTTATGAATATGATTATAATAGTTCTTTTCACTTCATTTTTCTCTCATCTGTTAATGTCATGCTGAGTGTTGGGTAATACAAACTGCCTTCTGGATATGGGCAGTGGAATTCAGAGAAAGCCCATGGCTTGCCACGGGTATTATGGTGGTCTAGTGACCAAGCAACACCAGGTTTCGCAGCTTCTTAGAAAATGGACAGGGTAGGAGCGGGCTGAGAGGCTGCAGGACAGACAAGCAAAACAAGCCTTCAAGATTCCTGGGGACCAGGCCGGATGGTGAGTGACAGAATGGACACTGATTACAATCTGAGGGGGATTCTTCCTCTGAAAGAGAGTTGATTGGATTGTGCTGTACTGCCAGAATCTGTCGGCAATCAAACACCCTTAGGCTACCTCTGAGCAGCTGGAACTGGAAAGTTGGAGGCAGAGGCTGGCCTGAAGCTGGGGGACAGACTCAGGGACAGGGGGCAGCTCAGCTCAAGCTACAGCTAAAGAGGTAGATGGCTTACTTGTCCATGCTTCCTGAAAGAACCCAGAAGAGGAAAATGGGGACACCTCCTTATAACTGCAAGATGTGCAAATGGCTACAAAGCATTATAACTTTATAATTAGGCCTTCCCCAAAACTTTGATAAAATCGTTGTTATAACCCCCATTTTGTAGATATGCACATCTAGCTCGAAAGGGAAGAAGTGTCTTACTTGAAGTTACAAGTAGTAGACCTAACCTGAGAGAGTATTCCAAGCCTGCCTGATTCTCTCTCTAAGTCTTTTGTAATCCCAAGCAAAAGTCTCCAACATAAAACCAAAATCTCAAGATATTGATAGGGGTTAAATTGTCCCAGGCAGATGGATGTGGATCTGGAGTCTTCTTGGACACCTACTATGGGCTGGTACGTACTCAAACTGGACCATCACATAAACCATGTATGGTTGAGATTATTGTTCATATTTGATATGATGAAGTTGGATGCATGTTGGGCAAGTGAACTCATTTACTGCAAGTGGCAGGGCCAGCAGTTAACACCATACCCCATTCTTTGGCTTTCACTATGAGAATCTGAGAAGCAAAAGAAATTGCTCTCTCAAGCAATATGCCCAGACTGACTCTACAATAAAAGAGTGGCACTACTTCTATTCAATCTGATTTCCAATTTTAATGGACTTCTATGTAAAACACAGTTGATTAAAATATGAAAAGAAAATTGGAGTAGGCCGAAAGCAGATAGGAAAGAAGCATTTAGAGAACAAATGAGGAAAATAAAAAAGAATAGAAGATCTCTCTATACATCATTGTGAGAAAGATAGAGAATTGGACTTAAAGCATGTGTTGGCAAGGCCAACATCAGGCCTAATGTCCAGGGCCAACTGTACTATTAGTGGCAAATGAAAATGTTCTAATTTTTCTTAAAATCATCTGTTTTCTTAAAAATAAAAAACATATTTTAAAGTAAAATATGTCTTAATATAAATTTTAATGTATGCATCATTACCAATATAATTATAACATATTTTTAAAAAATCATAATAATAAAAGTTTCATCATTTCTTTTTTGAAAGGAGGGCCCATAAAGGCAGAGATGCCCAGGTCTGCAAAAGTCATACAGTGGACAAATATGCTGGTTTTGAGACTGCCACATTAACCATTTTATGTGGACTTACTGATAATAGAGACTCGTGGAGTTAGAGGAAAATGTTTTCAGTTATGTTCTGATGAACTCTTGCATGGTGTTAACAAGGTTATAGCAGGCTCCAGGTATTACCCAGAGAATTGGAAATACACTCCTGTCTGTTTCCTTTCACTATGCTATGTGGGGATGGCCAAATTAAAGTCACCTTTAGTGTTATCGTTTTCTCCATCTCAAAAAATGTAGCTTACTGTGGATTCTTGGGACCACAAAAAATTGGAATCAATATTAAGTCTCTGGTTAAGCAGGTCTTCCACGCCTAACCCAAATTGTGCCTAATTTGGCTATAATCTTTAGTATTGAATCTTAGGAGTGAAAGTCTAAAATGTTATTTTTCCTAGAATTGTTAGAATTTCCTTGTAATAAAGCCATTTTGGAAGTGGACACTAATGCTTTATAGGGATGGACAGAACACTTGAATGGAAGTAAGAAGACAAAGACTGTAGTATAATTCATAAATTTTGTGACCTGAGAAAGTCATTTACCTTTGTGGGTCTTGGCTTCTTCTATCTGAAAAAGGAGAGTTACTTGTATATGTAAAGTGGAAGGTTCTTTTTAATACTGAACAGATGGTGTGTTATAGACTGTCCGATAGCAGATACCCTCATCATAAAAACCAGTGTTATAGTGAAGAACAACTATGTTTAGTATTTAAAAGACTTTCTTCTTTTTTTTTCTCAAAGGCCATAATATAATTAGTTTTTGAACATGCAGTATCACTACTAAAATTTGCAGGAGAGAAATTAAAGGCAAGATGGATTAGGTGACACCTATGCACACCCACACCCTCCGAGGACACAGAGTAAACCTGGACAGTGCTAAGTCCAAGCCTTGGGGACAGTGAAGGAGTGGAGACATAGCCACACCCCCAGCATGAGTTGTCACATTGCAAATACTTCAGTCCTAGGATACATATTCCACCTTTTGGCATGACAACAAAATAAGAAATCTCATTTCCTTTCCAATCATTTGAATGTGAAAGAGGCCAACATGAAACTGGGGGCAAATGCCTTTACATCACCCTGGGCACCACTCCTAATCACAAACTTGCAGACCACCAGCCTCCTGTGGCACCGTTATGGAGTGTGGAAATTATCATGTAATTTATGACAGGCAGTGCCTGAAAGTGACTTTCTCAGCATCTGTTCTCTGGTAGTCCCAAGAGCAGAGAAATGAAGAAAGCTCATGGGTTGCTGGAGAAATGTAATCTCCTCTAGCTGCATCCAACTTTTCAACAGCCTCCCTCCAAACTCTTCAAACAGGTCACTTTCCTCTCCTTCACCTGTCCTGTCAAGCCTCTCTCCATCCCTGCTGTTTCAACTTCTACTCATCCTTCAAAACTTCCTTTCATAATTTCCACTTTTTGGCAATAGGCTGCCCAATAGGACACCTTCACCTGCTCCCCTTTTGGGGATGTAATTCTGCACCATTTGTGAATTGGAGGAAAGTTAAGCATGGTTTGAAATAAGATGAATCCTTGGCTGGACCCTCATGTATCTTAGTACTTTATTCTCTGTGCAACACAAGGTATAAATTCAAGAAAAAAAAATTGACTAATGCAAAGAGGATCAAGCTTGGACAATTCTGTTATAGTTCTCATTCCAGTTCTACCTCTTCCTAATGCTGTGCTCTTGGGCAAGTCCCTTTGAGCCTCAGATTCCCCATCTGTAAAAGGGGAAGAAAGTGTTTAAGCCTTAATAGATTGTTTTGAGAAAGCAAAAAATGATTATAGACATAATATTCGATGGAAATAAAGAATAATTATTATCACTTCAGTAAGAATGACTGCTGTGTTAAGGAAAGTAACAACTAGGCACAATATTCTTCCCTTGTTTTTGGCTCAAGAAAGGTCAAACACTCTCTCTAAGATGTATCTATTGAATGCTCGGATAAGGATCTACTTATTCAGTATCAGTCAGAAATACTGATTAGGATTAGCAACTTTTATGTATCCATCTAGGTTCCAGTAGTAGGAAAAGTAACAACAGATGCAAAGAATTAGCTTCTATGCCCTATAGTTTTAAATCATATGGTTCTTGAAATCTATGGGTTACTGTCTGGAGTATGGGTAGTATTTGATCAGCAGCACAGTGTTGGAGAAATTATTGCATGCATATTTGATAGTGAGTTCCAGAAGAATAATACAGATTTAGTCTGGATTCTCTAATGATGACATTAGAAGTCGAAGGAAAAACAAACAAACAAACAAACAAAAACCTTAGGCTCTAAACTATCAACAGCTGGCAGGAGGAGTGGAGTCAGGGATTCTAGAGCTCTTTGTGACCTGGCCACTCAGTCTTCCTGTGAACCTGTATCTGAGACTTTACTTTTCAGAACCTCAATTATCCTGAAAGGGACAGAGCAATGCAATGACTATATAAAGCAAAAATGACTTGATAAAGAAAAAATAATGGAGGCAGGAGTTATGATGCCAAGAACAGACATCAGCTTTTTCTCAGCAGAAACAAACCATGGAATAGGGAAACTGGAAGCAAATCCATTGTCTATGCCTGGTTGCTAAACAATGAAGTAGAAAGTAATAAATGGCACGTTGAGTCTTTGATCCCCAGAGTGGATGGATAGCTGTTCAGTACTTAGAGACTCTTTCTTCATACTCTTAGGTTAAGTTTATCTTGGTTTCATTCCTTCCCATACCTATGAAACATTTACTAAGTATTTTTGGCTCTGTTCCAGGCATAGTCACTGGAAAAACAAGAGTAAATAATCAGGTATCAATTCCTGTTCTTGCAGCACTCACGATATGATTGGTAATGAGAATGAAGTTTAATGTAGAAATCAAGAAAGAGTTCAAGGAATATGGGAATGTACAACAGTGTGTGTTCAACCGAGCCATCTGTCAGAGAAGGTCTCTTTTGAAATGTTACATAAGTTGAGAATTTAAGAGTGAACCGAAGGTAACCAGGCAATGAAGAATGAAAACTATACCAAAGAAAGAACAAAGCAAGTGTGCTGGAGATACAGAAATGAGCAAAAGGCAGTTCATGCCCTCATGATGTCTGTCGCCAGTCTAATGGACAGTGCTGAGCAAACCAGCTTTTCATTATTTATGGAATGAACCGTATAGACAACCAGAACTGAAAGAAGTCTCTTTCCACTTTCATGACACTGCAGTGGAAAAAGTACAGGTCAAGGAACACTGGAACCATGCAGCTAATCTGAGTCCAAGGTATGGCTTTATTGGTGGCCCTCTGTGTGTCCATGGAGGAGTCCCTTCTCATCTCTGCTCTGAGTCTCCCCATCTGTAAGAATGTGGACATAGGAGAGAACCATGCATATACTTTTATACTCTGAAGCTTTTGTGCTCTAGAATGACTTAGCATTTTTCAGAGTTCCTTCTTTACTTCTACCAGAAACATACTTTTTTTTCCTTCCACATTATGCTCCTTTATGTGGAATGGGTGACATTATTTATTTCTTATATCCTCAGGACTTAAATCCCTGAATTATTCTAAATCTTGCCCAGACCTGACATCACAAATAAATTCTCAATCCCAGGGGGATGGAGATAAATGGGGGCTGCCACTCCTGTGACCTCCATCAGGGATTTGGCTCCAGTACTCTACCCAAGGAAAATGTTATACCAAGTCAGGCTGAAGGGGAAGGAGAACATAAAAAAAGAAAAAGGCAGTCTAATGGACAGTGCTGAGCAAACCAGCTTTTCATTATTTATGGAATGAACCGTATAGACAACCAGAACTGAAAGAAGTCTCTTTCCACTTTCATGACACTGCAGTGGAAAAAGTACAGGTCAAGGAACACTGGAACCATGCAGCTAATCTGAGTCCAAGGTATGGCTTTATTGGTGGCCCTCTGTGTGTCCATGGAGGAGTCCCTTCTCATCTCTGCTCTGAGTCTCCCCATCTGTAAGAATGTGGACATAGGAGAGAACCATGCATATACTTTTATACTCTGAAGCTTTTGTGCTCTAGAATGACTTAGCATTTTTCAGAGTTCCTTCTTTACTTCTACCAGAAACATACTTTTTTTTCCTTCCACATTATGCTCCTTTATGTGGAATGGGTGACATTATTTATTTCTTATATCCTCAGGACTTAAATCCCTGAATTATTCTAAATCTTGCCCAGACCTGACATCACAAATAAATTCTCAATCCCAGGGGGATGGAGATAAATGGGGGCTGCCACTCCTGTGACCTCCATCAGGGATTTGGCTCCAGTACTCTACCCAAGGAAAATGTTATACCAAGTCAGGCTGAAGGGGAAGGAGAACATAAAAAAAGAAAAAGGAAAAGGAAAAGAAAAAAAGGCACATCTGAGCATTCGTGAAAAGACAAAAGCAGCAGCTTCCCCTTGGATATGGCTCTAAGACCCCCACAGATCAAGGGGATTTAATTTCTGCCCTTTGCTTTTTATTTTCAAAATGAAACAAGCTTTAGCCCAAGTGGGAAACAGCCAGATGTAGCTGATTATTCTCTGCAGTGCTGAGCTAGAGTTCTACCTCTGCCTCCATTATAATCTGTGTGACCTGGGCCAGTTATTTTGTTGTCTCCAAGACTTTGTTTACCCAACTATACAGTGACTACACCATCATCTCCTGAGGGTTTGTTGTAAGGATAAAACAGACCTGCATATATGGAAATGCCTAGTTTATGCTTAGAGAGCATAGAGTATTCAATGAAGACTAGACAAAGTTAAATCAGAAGGACGGTTCTGGGGAACCAGCAGTTAGTGTAATGGCTATGTCGCTGGATTCCCACGTAGTCAACCGTGGTTCGTGTCCCGGACCCGGTGGCTTAAACTCACGCCGGGCGCGTGTGCGTGCGTGCCCAAGATCCTGAGAAGAGAATGGAGGAGAAGGGATTGCGGCGTGACCATCCCCCCTGGGGGGTGATTTCTCGCGTTCTGTCTCTATGTCTCTCTGTCTGTCTGGCGAGTGCACGCGCCCTATAGGGAAAACCTCTCAAAAAAAATAAAAATAAAAATAAAAAAAAAAAAAAGAAGGACGGCTCTGTAGAAAGTTGGCAGGAAATGCTGATGTGTCTTAGCTTACCATTCCCAGGTATCTTACATGGGGCACTTCTGATCCTAAAAAGGAAAGGGATAGCATATAGAGTAATGTACAAGCCTAAGGAAGATGGGGTATGAATTTTAGCCCCACCAATTGCTAAGGCTATCTTAATCTCTCTGAGCCTCCGACTCCTCATTTATATAAAACAGTATCTATTTAAGGTTATTTTGACAGTCAAGAAATACACATTGCACATCAAGTGCTTAATACACCTGGCACATGACATGTGCACAGTGAATGATGGCTACCTAAGATTCATGATCTCACTGATTTCTATTTGACTTTTGTGCTGTGCTTGTTTTCATCCATTTGCTCTCCCCACTCCCAAACCATTTTCTGCAGTACTCTTTGCCCCAGGAGACTGAATGTCATCTACGTTCTCTTGCCTCATACTGTGAGTTGGGTTCTGCTAAAGAGAGGCAGTATCCAAACAGTGCAGTAGAGAGAGTGAGATCACTCCATCCCTTGCACCTGTGGTCTCAACAGCAGGTGAGGACCTCCTATAGCCAGTCCCTGTACGGTGGCACCTCTCCTGGCATTGTTTCCTGTCCCACCTCTTTTGGGGTAGTATGCACTCCCCCTTTGTAAGGAGGGGGTCTGACTTTTTTTTTAATAATTATTTATTATTTATTTTATTTATTCATTCATTTATTTTTTAATTTGACCAGAGAGAGACAGAGGGTGAGAGTGAGAGAGAGGGAGTGAGAAAGCAAGCCACCAGATTCAGGACTTGAACCCTGGTCAGCCATGTGGGAGTGTCCAGCACCTTAACCCACCACGCCACCTGCTGGTCCCTGACTTTTCTTATGTTTAACTATACATAGCTTTTAAGTCTCACCTCTCATCTCCCCATAGCGCCCCATAACTAAGCAAGCCCATTAAGAACACCAGGATGTTCCCTCCTTTTGGTGCTTGCTGCAGACTCCAACCATGCAGACCCTTGCCTATGCCTGGGAAATCTCACTCCAGCACCATCTCTGAACCATAATAAAAACCCAGACCACTTTCTTACACTGGCTTTTTAACATTTTGGATCTCTTTAAAAAGCCTCCTCTGCTCTCTCCAAGGACTTCAATTTATGAGTAATAAACCTCTTCATGCCCTCTTGGTGTGTGTGGCATCATCAGTTTCAACATTCAAACAATTTCAGGGAAGGGATCTCTCCTGCTTTTACAGGGTGATCAAAACACCCCGATCCAGCCTGCAATGCCTCACTACCCTCTGGTTCTCGTAGATACACCCACCCCCTTCATTACACTTTTCACTGTTACCTCTTCAGTGTATGTTCAGGAAAAATACATCTGTTTCCCACCATGGACCTGACTGATTAACACTAAAGGTCTTTGTGCATACTCACTCATTAAGCATCTGCTAATCACTTGCTTGTACAAGTCAAACTGTATCTGAGGAGAATATGTAGTAAAAGATACTGGGTACTTCAAAAATTCCTGGAAAAATAGAGCTAAAGTATGCACACAAAAGCTTTGAAATCCATGCATGACTTTTTCATAATATGCATTTTCCACAAACTTTTTGAAGACCTCCTTCATAGTTTTAGAATAAGAAAAGTAAAATGAATACACACATGATCTCATTTTATTTTCTCGCCAGCCCTGCAAAATTGGCATCATTAGTTTCATTCTATAAGTGAATCAAAATGCAGGAAAAACGAACATTTTTCAAGGTAACACAGCTTGTTCGTGGCAGAAGGGAGACAAGAATCTTGGACTGACTCCACTCCAACCCCCTGTCTCTCTTTGTGGAGACATAGGCACCAAGGATTGCAATACGGGGCAGAATATGTATAAGGCCCACGCAGAACATGCTGTGAAAGATCAGCGTGCTGTGAAAGATCAGCAGATAGAGGGGCCATTTCTGGTTATGGTTGACAGCCTAAGAGAAAGCAGCATACATAATAGTCCTGAAAGTATGAGTAGGATTTGAAGACATGGAGATGGGGAGGAGTGGAAAGGGGACAAGACTACAAAAAAAAAAAAAAAAGGTCTGTTAACAGTATTGAGAACAGAGTGAGGCAGTGTGGAGTGGGTAGGTTAAATCATGGTATTAAAGACCTTGCATATCATCATCCATTAGCCATTATTTAATGCAACCATCCCTAATCCAAAGTCATGAACACAACTTTTCTCCATTTTGGTAGAATTATATAGTATCATATTTCTTCTTCGATACCCCCAGCCATTAGCCATTATTTAATGCAACCATCCATAATCCAAAGTCATGAATACACCTTTTCTCCATTTTGGTAGAATTATGTAGTATCATATTTCTTCTTCATAGAACCTCAGTGTCCTCACCTGCAAAAGGTAGGCTGTTTTGTTTTGCATCTACCTGCTTAAACATGGATTAAACTCATTAGTAACATGGCCATTGGTATGGATCTTAAGGGTTAACACTTTCTGACTCATATTCACACTAATTGACATCTTACCTACCCCCTCCACTAGCCTTTAAGCCAGGTGATTGGTGACATGGCCCTTAAACATTCGCCTTTGAAGTTTCCATTATCCCTGCTAGAGGGTAGTAAACCAATCAATATTTTCAGTAGAGTAAATTAACATAGTCCAGCTGCATCCTCAGTAACTTAGAAAATCAAGGACCAAGGAAATAGCACTAGCCCAAGATTTTGCCCACCAGATTAATGGCCCTCTCCAAGCATCCAGCCAATAAAGACTCACTCTTAGAACTTGTTCCCCAGTGCTTTTTTTTTTTTTTTAGGCACTGGACTTCAGTTTGCCAACCCCTGTTTGTCACTTTGTCACCAAAGATGTAAGGTTAAAACAAGGAATGGCCCAGGTGGGTATTTCTTTCTGTGAACAAAGAAAAATGTGAGCCTTTTGAACTCACCTGGATTCTCTGACAAGTTTAATCAAGTACGAAATAAAAGGCAGGCATGATTTACTCAGTTTTACCAAACCCTGTTGATGAGGTACCTCATGAAAGACCATAGAAGAAGATAAACAACTGGGGGATGGGGTTTAACAAGAACAGAAAGCAACTGAACCTCAGGAAGCAAAGATCTGGCAGCTTCAAAAAACAAACAAACAAACAAACAAACAAACAAAAGATACTAGTTGAGTAACTCCAGTGAAAGCATCCTAGACTTACAGAAGTAGCCAGGCTTACACTTGGGTTACAAACTATATCAGGAACACTGAGCCTCCACACTGCATCATCAAGGATTCTATAAAGAGGCACAATAAATAAAAGAGGCCTTGCCGCACTCCTCCACTTCTGTCTCAGCATTGTTCCTCTAATCAGTTAGCACTGGTCAGGGCATACTGCAGTAGCAACTCCAAAATCTCAGGAGCTTAAACTATAACGGTCATTAGATAGCATTTCATTCATGCTATTCATTCATCCCAGGTTGGCAGGAGGCCTCGACTCATTATCATCTCTAAATGACCCAGGCTATGGGGAAGCCATCATCTTAAATGCTGCCAGATTCCATGCAGGAAAAAAAAAAAAGAAAAAAGAAAAAAAGAAAAGAGCTCTGAAAGTCTTCCCCTGACAGGTAAATGCTCCAGCCCACAAGTGCATATACCACCATTTCTACTTACAACTTAGTTATATGAACAGCCAGCCAGAAATGGGCCAGAAAGTATAGGCCTAGTATGTGCCCACAAAGGGGAGGGATCAGAAAAATCTTATAAAACAGTACTGTCAGTTTGGCTAACAGACCCTCCCAGGAAAGCCTGCAATGTTCCTATGGCGCAGGGAGGCCAAGTGACAGTCAAGCTTAGCGGAGGGTTGAGGCAGCTCATGTTCCTCAGTGGAAAGGCATTGGGCTAGGGGTCCACAGGTATCTTAGGCAGCCACTTCCCTTCTTGCCGTGAACTCCTTCCCAGCTCTTTCCAAGCAGGATTCACCTTCATGGAATGTGACAAGTTAACAAAGCATTGTTTGCTCTGGGATCCTGACACATTATGTAACTTGGTCCCGTTCTGCAGTTACCTAAGGCCTCTGTTCATTTCCCCCTTGTAAACTCCTGGAGGGCAGAAGCCTTGTCTTACTCATCTTGCAAAACTCAACAGAGTTATTTACATACTGGAGGCATTTGCTGTATGTTTATTTAATAAATGAGTGAATTAAATTTTCTGAAGGCAACAACTTCCAGGAGTCAGCCCATCCGGCTCAATAGATGTCCCAGGTAGCATGTGCAATGATACCACTGATGATGTCAGTGATCAGCTCATATTATTAATAATAAATAATAATATGCACAGAGCACTTTTCAATTTACAGGACCTTTTCACCTAGATTCTCTCTTTTGATGTTCTCATTAACTCTGTGTGAATCAGAACAGAGATTGACATTCCCATTTAATAGATAAGGGAAGCAAGGTCCCAAGAGGTGATGGGACTTTGCCCAAGATCACACAGACAGTCAATGTAGAACTGTGATAAAAATTCAAGTCTTTGCACTCCTTGACCATGATCTTTTCAAAATAATTATCCTCCTGTACCCAACTCTTCCCGTAACATAAATAAATACAAGCCCTTATTATAATACTGAACCCAATTTCCCTGTGCATCTTCCTGATTACACTTCTGAGCAATCCTCATGACCTCACCCTTGGTGTCTAAACTCTTCATACTCATCACAGCTACCCACTTGGGTACCCTATTCCAGCAACTCCAGCTCTCCAGCAACACCTGCTCTAAACCACAAATAGCATCCATTTTATCTTCTTCTTCAGTGAGTCCTCTAATTAGTGAGGACATTTTCAGAGCAGAATGTAGGCTGTCCTGTGTGAACTGACTACTTCTTCACTTTGTGTGCTCTTCTGTAGCAATGACAATACACACCAATAAACACCACAAAAATAAAGCCTACAACTGTGCATGTTTCTCTCAGCCATTTCCTATAACAGCAAGGCCACCCAACACACAGATGATAAGTGTGAGGTCTATAGCAAGCCTACAACAGAAAAAGTGGAATAATGACAACCGGAGAACATGAGCCATGAGACAATGCCAGATCTGAGTTCTCATGCTAGTCCTGACACTTAGAAGCTCTCTGACCTTTTGCTATTAAGTAAACACCACTAAGTCTTAAATTTGCTCTCCGCAAAGTAGGGACATTTTCATGATCCTCTTACAGTCATTGTAAAGATAAATGAGAGGGTATATAGGAAGCATTTGCAGAAGTCTCTGCAGATGATAAGCACTGAACATGTGAATTTCCTTCTTCATATCTGCCTTCCCTGTAGATAGTAAGCTCCTAAAGAATAGTTATTCTCTGTGTGTTCCCAGCTGACTTCCCCAGAGGATGACATAGTACCTGGGCTATGGCTGATACTCTATAAAGACGTCATTATTATGTGACTCGATCATGATCACAGAGACATTTGCTGATAAAATCACTGAGACTCTTACTTCTCAAACATATAGAGCCTGGCTAGTTCTCACCCAGTGTTATTTTTCTTTAAGTTATTTTATTCATTATAGAGATCACACACACACATGCATATGACAGAGAAAGAGAGAAGAGAGAGATACAGACAGAGAAGCACCCTTGACAGGGTCTTATCACACTGCAGTCCCCTTTCCTCGGTCCTCCAGCTTATCAGGATCTTTAGCACATGTAGACCCAGTATGTCCTCAAGCCAGCACAGGGATCCAAACACACAGCCAGTCATATTGCTTTCCACACCACAGTGCAATCTGCTACTGAATGCACCACCAGGGTGAGCCTTACCCAGGGTTATGTTTAAGTCAGAGTCACAAAAACCTTGAAGAAGGAGGAATGTTACATGGCCTTCATTCATTTGCAAGAGTCACCTCTGTAATGTCCTGTCTTATTTCCAACAAGTTCTGTGCAGTAGCCTCCTCCGCCATTGTAGTATGGACTCTTTCAACAAGTACTTCCCATGGGTAGTTTTTTGGTTTTTTTGTGTTTTTTTTTGTTTTTTTTTGTTTTTTTTTTTGTTTGTTTTTTTACTTCTTGCTTGTAAATAGAATACCAATTCAAGGTTCCAATCTGACCACAAGAAATGTGAGGTTGAATAAAAACTACATTAACTGTAGCTAATGATCTAGAAGGCATGCCTTAAACCAACAACTAAGAGTAATGGAATCATGAGGCAAGAGCAGCATTTATGCACTAAATATTTTTCACTGACCTTGGAAAAGTACAAGACTTGACAAAAATCACTTTGAGATATCTGGAAGTCTTACCAAATAGGGAGTTCTGTTTTTTTTGTTTGAAACACGTGTGTGTGTGTTTGTGTGTGTGTGTGTGTATGTGTGTGCACACTGGTGTATCAACACACAAATACTCACAATTGAATCTTACACTCAGTACAAACTAAAGAAGACATCTATTTACAAAGAGTGTTCAGGAAACACTGCCTTAGTATGAGAAATGATGAAGGAACTTTCATACATGTTTCCCATTATAGAAGCTGCACCTCTTCTAAAGTCTAACAAACTGCTCATGTTTGGGAAGAGAGGATATTAAATCATACCTTCCATCTCCCTTCTTAGTTTTCCCAGCATGTATAATAGTTGAGTTTTTCAGATCATCACTGTGGTAAGGGCACAAGAGGCGAAAGTTTCTGTCTCTCTCTCTCCCTGCCCCCCCCCCAGAGGGCACAAACACTCCCTGGCAAATTTCAGATCATCACTGTGGTAAGGGCACAAGAGGCGAAAGTTTCTGTCTCTCTCTCTCCCTGCCCCCCCCCAGAGGGCACAAACACTCTCTGGCAAATTTTTTAAAAAAATAATCAAAGGTAAACAGCTCTTTTTTTTCCCCTAGACTACTCCATAGAACTGCCTTGGTTTTCCAGGGACCAGAGTAATAACTGTCATGTGTTGTTTGAAAAAAAAAAAAAATTGAAAAACTCGTATATAAAAATAACACATATTTTTTAACATATTGGTTTATAAATATAAATCCCATTATCACAAAGCCACAGTTGGTCGAGTCCCCACTGACAAAGGATTATTGTGCATTTAACACAGTAGGAAGAATAATCATTTGTAGGCTTAAGAAATGCCCTGAACCTTGATTGCAGGTGTCGGCACAGAGCAGTTCTGCTTGAACTTAGGTCAGATAAAATGGGCCAAATTTATATAAATCATCATTTACTTAAGAGAAACTAAAGTGCTGTTAATGAAGACAGAAAATCTTACAACAAACACAAGATAATACTTGCCAACAAAAGTACCAGCCAGCCTGAATTAATAAATTCTCTAAGTGTTCTTCCCTGCCATGGCTGTTTATTAAAACTGGAAGAGTGCTATCCAAACGTAAAGTTCCTCTACTTGTTGATAATATTATTTTATTTTTCTAGGCACCAGTGCTCCTGATTGCTCTTGGAATGTCTTGGGAAATGAGTCTCTATATAACATGATTATAATGATTCATTATATTTGTGTAGGGTTTTATAGCTTAGAAAGCACTTTCTCATCTATTATTAATATTATCATTATTAATAATAATAGCTACCATTTATTGTGTGCTTTTTAGGAGCCAGTCACTGTTCAGTGAACAGTAAACACAATATCTCTAATCTTTACAATAACCCAGCAAGGAGTTCTATACGGTAGGAGACTGAGGCCTCTGGAGGTCAAATAACAAGATTGCATTGTTCTTGCCTGCTTACCTGCCCACAAGGTCCAGGCCAGTTTTGCCCCTAACTATGGCTCTTGAACTCAGGGTCTTCCTCATTTAGGTCCAGTTGTGTTACTTTTCTAGCACCAACTTATCCCCAAAAGATTGGATTCTTATACTCCTTCTGAGGCAAGGAGATTACTGGTACTTTGTTAACAAATAGGGATGTGAAGGTTCTAAGAGAAGAAACATCTCTAAGGACGTACAGCTCTTAAGCATATAGTAACCCATCCTGACCCTTCTTTTTTTAAAGAGATATTTCTATTCAGGGTGCATGCACTCACTGGAGAGACAAAGAGACAGAAAGCTGGAAATTATCTCCCAGGGGAATGACCATGCCGCAAATCCTTGGCATGCACACACACACACGCCCGGTAAAAGTTTTAAGCTGCTGGGTCTAGGACTTAAACCATTGTCAACCATGTGGAAGTCCAGCAACATAACCATTTTGCCATCTGCTGGTCCCCATCCTGGCCCTTTGAATATCAGGTGTTGGCCATCCACAGGCTCATGTTGCCTCCTCATTGCATCAGAAGCATAATCATTTGCTGAGTCTGGGCACATTGTCTGACAGGGGTGAGCAGGAGATCCAAGTCCACCCTAAATCCAGGTATATTGCCTATTTCCTTCCACACCCCCATCCCTTTAGCAGTCCTACTTGGAAGCCCACAGATGATTGTGAATATGAATGCAGAGTCTCCTCTTTGGGATAGATAAGGGAGGGGAGAATGGTAGATGGAAAGCTGACAATTCAGGCAGTCAAATTCAATTTGAAGAAATTTGGTTCAGTGCTTTCCATTAACAACATTCTAAGAAAAATATAATTCCCAGGACTAAAGAAGGAAAGGGAAAAGAGAGAGAGAGAAAAAAAAAGAAGATAAAAAACCCTAAACTAAACACTTTTCATCGTGTGCAGTCAATGCAAAGCAAATCAATCACATTCTTCCTGGGCCGGCAATACCTCAGTTACCACCGAAGATGCAAGGTCTTTGAGTGTCTGAGTCCTCAGTATGGCACCAAGAGAGAGATGAATCAGGACAAGGAGCAGGAGGACCAAAAAGGTTTGCTAGATCCTGGCCATCTGCAATCATCCAAAGAAAACTTTACAGTTTGGAAAGCACTTTATCAGTCATTTGATACTCTCTATAAACCTTTTAAGGTAGGTACCATATAATAAATAGTACTTACTTTATAAATGATAAACTGGATCAAAGTAATTAAGTGACTTACTTAAGATTAGACAGCTAATACGTGACCAGTATTTGGACTCCTTTAACCTCCATAGGTCAGATTCTCAAGTTCTACATTCCCAAATGCCCTGAATGATCCTGAGCAAAAACCAAGACTAAACCCAGGTGGCTGCTCCACACACACACACACAACTGGGAGTTTTCCATTACAGTTTAAGGTCATCCTAATATATGAACTAAAAGACCTCATATATTTTTAATATGATAACATCATTCCCTGCCTCGCCTCCCTCGCCCAAGCGAACCTTGAACAAAAATAGCAATGCCTTAAATTCCCTCAGTGCTATTCCTGTAAAAGTGTCCTCTCACCTGCCAACAGCCAGTTGCAAAGCAATGTTTCCAAGGAAGTTAAAAATGTGAACACAGGAGTTCGGCAATGTGAGTTTGAACCCCTTCAGTCTCAAGAGGTGTGTGACCTTGAGAAAGTCTCGGGACGTCCTTGTGCTCCAATTTCTTGATCTATAAAGTCAGGATAGCAGTGTGTCCCATTTCATCGTGTTGTGAGAATTAACAAGGTAATACCTAAAGCACTTAGTGTCTAGAAGATGGAAAACATTTCATAAAATTTTGTGATTATCATTGCTAGATGTCAAGCACGTGTGTATCATCAGTGGATTTAGAATAAAGAAGCCTGTAGAGCCACCTAGTCTAATTTTTAAAATTTTACGCAGAAGAAAACTAATACTCAGAGAAAAGAAATCCCACCCACAACTGCTATACAATCTCACTCAGAGAGTCAGTGGTGGGCCCCCTACACCTAGATGAGGGTCTTCTGCCTTTGTACACATTTTTTGTCTTGCATTTTCACAGGATTGTTCATCGAGAAAGAGCTTGCTTCTCTCATTTGATGGAAGTGGTTGGTTGATCTTGACTGAGCAGGGTTTTTAGGGAATCCTTAATACTATTTGGGAAAGTAGCTACTGACAGTTCCAGCATCTTACTGAGTATCCTCAATCCAGAAGGTGCAGAAGGTCAGACTGTAATCCCCAGGGTAAGTAGGAGCACAGGAATTTCCAATCAATGAAATGACTCAAGAACTGGATTAACTGTGTACCTGCCTCTTCTTTCAGATACCCCTTCATTGTTTCATAGGTCATTGACTCTTCCTCCAGAGCATGAGGAGGTTAAGAGAAAGCCTGCATCACTCTCAAACAGTAGTACTAGTTAGTAAGTCTTACCAAGGCTTCTCGTGAAATAGCTCCATCTGCAAACCTGGACCTCATTCATATGGACATTTGAGAGTTGAGGGCTGTTTCTGTAATGAAAAGATAGTATCCTGGATTTTGAGAGTTCAAATCCTAGGACTACTACTTTTTGTTGTCATTGTTTAAGTTTTAGCTACACGGGGGTGTGTGCTCACTGGAGAGAGGAAAAGAGAAATCACAGCCTGCAAGGAATGGCCACATTGCAATCCCTTTTTCCTCAGTCTTCCCTAGTGGTTTTTAGGCACGCAGGTACATGTGCCTGTCATGATTTTCAAACCACCAGGTCCAGGATTTGAATCACACACTTGGCCATGTGGGACTCAGCACCTTAACCTCCAAGCCACCCTGCTGGTGCCACTACCATTTATTAATATGTGCATTTAGGTCACTCACTTCACCTCACTTAGCTTCAGTTTCTTTATCTATACACTGAGAAGAATAATAGTATCTACTTCCAAAGGTTGCAAGAATTAAATAAAACAACATGAAACACACAATACAGTATTGAATAAATGGTACTGAATTAATTTTGCCTATTACTAATAGATAAATAATTTTTTCAAAAATATGTTCTGGCTAATGTATGCTCCAATCCATTAGGTTCTGTAGGTCACCTTTTTTTCATGGCTAATCCCCTGGCTGGTATTGACTGCACAAAGAAATCTATGGTAAATTCATCAAGCATGTTCTTGTTTGCAAGAACATTGGAAGGAAGAGGCATGAAGTGAAATTTTGGATCTGCAAACAGAGCATTTCCACTTGATTCCCAAGGTTCTAACACTTTTGGGCTGCAGCATTTTGTCTGGAAGGTCACTGAACTTCTCTGAGACTCAGTGTGCTCATGTCTATAGTTGAGGTGATGATTCTTCCTTATCTGCCACCTGAAAGTGAGTGAGGTAAAAGGTGGCACACTTGGTTTTGGTTGCTGTCACTGGCATTACGGTTGTCAGTAGAGGAATGTATCCGTAATTACTGAATACTAAGTATGAGGTTAAACACTTCAAATTTACCTCATTTTATGCCCGAACTGAAGAATTAATGTTCATCATTCCATTTACCAATGCAGAAATTATGGTATAAAGAAACTGTTCAAGGGCTGGCTTGATGGTGCAGCAGTAGTGCACTGCACCAGTGAAACCAGGACCATAGGGAAGATCGTGGATTTGATGTCTTGGTCAACCTGTATCTGCTGACTGCATGTCTGTGATCCTGCCTGGGGCTGGGGAGGTGGTAATCAAATTGTAAGATTCTGCTATTGAAGGTGCTTCTCTCTCTCTCTCTCTCTCTCTCTCTCTCTGTGTGTGTGTGTGTGTGTGTGTGTGTGTGTGTGTATATGTGTGTGTCATTCTCATGAAAAAACATTAAACTTAAATGTAAATAAAGGGCGTAAATATTAGCTAGGGCCAGTTCCATGGCATGGTGGTTAAAACAGCCAGATCCTACATGGCTGACCTCATGGTTCAAGGTCTGGACCTGGTGGCTTGAGAAACACCCAAGATATGTATGTCCAAAGTCCAACAGGATAGAGAAATGGAAGAGAAGGGATTTTGGTGTGACCATTCTTATGGGGTGCCTTCTCCTGTCCCTTTCTGTCTGTCTCTTTCAGTCAAGCACACATACCCTCTTGCAAACTAACAAACAAAATTGGTTATTTCTAAGGCTCTTTGTGATATCCACTGCTCAAATTCTTTTTTGTTTTGGAGAGGTTTTTTGCTATAGGGCGCATGCGCTCGCCAGTCAGACAGAGAGAGACATAGAGACAGAAAGCGAGAAATCACCCCCCAGGGGGTATGGTCACGCTACAATCCCCTCTCCTCCATTCTCCTCTCGGGATCTTGGGCACGTACGCACACACGCCCGGCGTGAGTTTTATGCCACCAGGTCCGGGACTCGAACCGCGGTTGACTACGTGGGAGTCCAGCGACATAGCAATTACGCTAACTGCTGGGTCCCTCCACTGCACAAATTCTGTACATCTTGTTTGTATTCTCTTAGCTTTAATATGATCTTAAACTTGTTTTTTATATATATTTTACAATTACGCTAACTGCTGGTTCCCTCCACTGCTCAAATTCTGTACATCTTGTTTGTATTCTCTTAGCTTTTAATATGATCTTAAACTTGTTTTTTTATATATATTTTGTTTGTTTGTTTGTTTGTTTGTTTTCATTATTTAAGTGCCTGTGAGGTGTCTAAACCAAAGATAGAGTCATCTTCACTTCAGCATCTCTGGGCTTCACATGGAGCCTTGAATCTAGTAGATACCAGTAAACTATTGTTCATCACAATGAAAACCTTGCAGGAGCACTAAGGGATGTAGACCAGTGAAATGTGCTCTCATATTGTTAAGAGCATCCATTCAGCAAGGCCTCCTTTGAAGGGGAAATGTGATTACAGAGATGCTGAAATTATTGAGAGTTCTTAGAAGGAATCCAGGTGGGAAATCAGACAGCAAACTGGAACGTATTCCTGCTTTCATAATGAGGGAGAAAGGAAATTAATGATGACTCTAAGGTGGCAAAGATCCTGAACTCATCTTTGATAATCTGTCTTTTGCCAGAAAAAGAAAAAAAGAAAAGAGAAGAAATGTAGACAATTAGGAAGTAATTAAGATCTCACAGAAGCAGCTATGACAGAAAGCAGTTAAGGGAATACTTAGCGATTTGGGGGAAAACACAAATCAGCAGGTTGGACAGCATGTATCCTAAGGTGTTCCAGCGAAGAGCTAATATAGTTACTGAAGCACTTACAATTATTTCTGAAAAGTCACAGAAGAACAGCAGCAGAACATACACTTAAATTTTTTAAAACATCAAATGTCATATTGATCTTTTAGACAGAAGAGAAAAATACACGAAATAGGAGCTTTCAGAACTAAGAGAGGAGGAAAATACCTCTAACTGGTATGTGGCAGGCATTTTCAGATTCCACGTACCACTCAGTCATCACTTATAGCTAGGCCTGGATTCCTGCCACTGTCTAGACCAGGAAGCAGGCCTCAGGATGGGGAAGCAAACTGTCCAAGGACAGCCACGGAACAGTGCCCCAGCTGGGTTTCAACCTCAGTCTCTGCCTCATGCTGGCAGGCCCTATGGGTCTTGTTTTTTTGGTTTTTTTTTTCATTTTTATTGCTCTTCTACAGCTAGGATTAGCAAATTGGACACAACCCAGGAAAACAAAGGAATTATGAAGCTGCATAAGGCTGGGGTTATAAAAAAAAAGCACAGATCATAGCCCACAAACATGATAGCTTTTCAATAGAATTACAAAGACAGTGGATGAAAAGATCACAAGATGACTTAATCTGGACCACAATAACTCAAAAACGTTTCTTGCAAAATTAATTCAAATGGGCTGGGAGAGGCTGCATAGCTGTAAGGCTCAAAAATTAACTTAGAGTCAGTAAACAAAGAATAATGGTAGAAATAATTCAAATACAAGGAAAGGCACTAAGTCTGTTAGAGCTGAAAGGCCCTCACAACGTCATCTGATTAATCCTCCTGGTTAATTGGCAATACAGCGGGACCAGACTAAGGTACTGGGCCAGGTAGAGTCTTACAGAATGAAGCTACATTTTGAGGCCTAGAGTTAGTAGAAAGAAGTAAGGTATAGATGAGGGCTGGTTTCTCACCATGAGCACCAACCAAAGCTAAGAAGTTGCAGGCATTGCATGAAGAAGGAAAGAGTCAGGCTGGATGGAAACCTGAATGTCTGGAAAACCAAATGCCACCAACACAGAATTGAAGTCCCATTATTTCAGGTCTTGCCTACCCTCCATTCTTTCCGATCAATCTAGACCGCAGGTTCATCCTCCAAAATCCTTACCTAAACCACCCATGAAGATTTGAGTTCTCTCAGATAGTACTAGATCAAACTCCCTCCCATCACTGTCCAGTTTATGCAACAAACATCCCCAAATACAACTATGTGCCGTGCACTGTGGGAGGTCTAAGGACAAAGGGAGACTGAGTGGGAGCTTTGCCCTGCCATCTAGAGCTCCACTTGGAGGGAGTATCTGGGTTAGAGTTTGCATGGTATAATCATGTCACCTTGTTTAGATTTATGTTTGAAACATCGTCATTTTTCATAGAGCGTTAGGTACATTGTCCAAGGGTCAGTTAGAAAATACCAGGGTTGGCATTAAAAACTGTGCACCTCTGGCACGAAAGCCTATGTTTTCTCCACTCAACCACACAAGGTCACCAAAGCTTTTCACAATTGATTTCTGTACCACCAATTCACAGCCATAGGTTAAAGAAAATAATAATTTTCATAATAGGCATCTATTTTTTGCCAGGCATTTTGCTTAACACATGATCTCACATAACCTTCATAAATCTTATTGAAGACTCATCCTCAACCCCTTACTGCATGTGAGAAAACAAAGTCTCAAGGAGGCAAATGATAATGCACAGTGTGTGAGTAGAAAAGCAAAAGATTAATTCTCAAGTCTATCTGCCACCAGTAAATGAGGATGTGTATTAGTTTCCTATTGCTGCTGAACAAATGACTACAAATTCAATGACATGAAAGAATGTAAGAATTATCTTACATCGTTGCCACATCTAAAATTCCACCTCGACTTATTTGAGTGAGAAATCACTCAATGAATGGCCACACTGCAATCCCTTTTCCTTTCTCCTCTCATGATTTTGGGCACACATGCACACACATCTGGCATTATTTTCAAGCCAGTGGGTCCAGGACTCTAACTATAGAGTTGTCCAGATGGAATCTAGGACCTTAACCACCTCTCCACGTGCTGGCCCAAGAACCATAAAGTCTTGATATACAGGGGTTACCTGAATGCTGATTAGTGTGATTTAAGGTAAAATTTCTCCTTCTCAACATCCAGGCACAGTGATGGGTGGGGGCGAGGGACCTGGGCTATGTGAATTCATGTTCCAGATCTTTAGACTATATATAACCATATTATGTCATGCATCAGGGATCAGTTTCTGCATGTGAAATAGGGACTACAGGGACCACAGGACGGCATAATGGTTACATCGCTGGACTCCCATGTAGTCAACTATGGTTCAAGTACCAGACCCGATGGCTTCAAACTCACATTGGGTGCGTGTGCACGCATGCCCAAAATCCAGAGAGGAGAATGGAGGAGAAGGGATTGCTGTGTGACTATCCTCCCTGGGGCGTGGTTTCTTGCTTCCTGTCTGTCTCTCTGTCTCTTTCTGTGGCAAGCGCATGCACCCTATAGCAAAAATCTCTCTTTAAAAAAAAGTGGGAGCTGGCAGGTGGTGTGGTGGTTAAGTGTGCTAGACTCCCACATGGCCAACCGTAGTTCGAGTCCTGGACTTGGCAGCTTGCCTTCTCACTTTCCATATCTCTTTCTCTCTCTCACTCTCTCTCTCTCTCTCTTTCTCTTTCTCTCTCCCTCTGTCCTTCTCTGGTCAAAATTTAAAATAAATACAATAAATAAGTAAAGTTAAATAATTATTTTTTAAAAAATAGGGACTACAATGTCTTCTTGCAATGAGTAAATTAGATAGTATCTATGTGGTGCCCGTCATTGCATCTAGTACATAGTAGAAGCCCAATAAATGGATATTTTCATTTTCTCTTCTCTGGCCTGAATCAGGTTAAAGAGTAAGAAACAAAGATATCTGGGCTTTGTCATCTGAAGAAAGACCACTAGCTGTGCAACTAATGTTTGAAAAACCAACCACTCTCTCCTTCTGCCTGAACTCAAGGCTCAGCTGAAAGCTTAGAGACACGAGGCAGACAAAGAGGGAAAGCCAGCAGAAGAAGGGAAAACAAGCCATCCATCAGACCAAGAGAGGATAAATTCAATGCATTATTCAGGGAGTTCAGTGGTGGGCCTCTGCTCGGACTAGGCCTGTAAGCTCAAGAGGTTTTTTAACTGCCTTGAGACTTGGCTGATATCCGAGCAAGGCCAGATGCCGCAGCCCCTATTAGTCAGCTGATTGCCAGCCTTTGGAGGACCACTGGGACCTTTTCAGGAAACCCAAGGCTCTGAACAGGGCAGGAGGTTAATTGAGCCACCTCTCTGTTCTGGAAAGCCTTTTCTAAAATCCCGTTTTTGAAGCCATGCAAGCACTGAACTGCAGGAAACCAGGCTCAGAAGGTATGTGGGGCAGGACCTGCCTCACCTGTAAACAGAATCTCTAATAGCTTGGAGAAGATGGTTTGAAGGATGATGGACAGCGTCCAGGCCCACAAAAGTCCCTGTACCTTTATTGAAACATCTAAAATTCCACCTTGACTTTTTATTTAAGTGTAAACTGGTACAGCCTTCTTGGAGGGCAATTTAGCAATATCTATTCAAATTGAAAATGCTCATATTTCATATTTTTTGACCTAGTAATACTACTCCCGGGTATCTGGCCTAAAGAAATACACACAATAGAAAGCTATATATACAAAAAAGTTCACTGGAGCAAGCTTTGAAAATGAAAGATTAGAAACAACAAAAATGTCATCAATAAGAATATATCAATAGGATATAAATTATAGTAATCAATACTACAGAATAAGGTCATTAAAAATAATGAAGTAGATTCAAATGTTCTGGTATTAAAAGATTTGCAATCATTTTTAAATGAAAAACATATACATACAAGTTTCAGAGTAATAGAGTGATAATCCTGTATATGGGTGAAAGAGACACACATTAAGGTTTATATATACACATGGATATAAATAAAGACAAATATAAACAGGAGAAATATACCATAAATAGTTAAAAGTGATCATCTCTGGGTAGGAAAGTGAGAAGGGGAATACTGAAAGGGGACTGTAACTTTCTACTGCATGTGATTTATTTTTGTACTTCCAGAGGGTGCATGAGCTCACCAGAGAGAGACAGGAAGAGGCAGGGAGAAAGCACTCCACAATGAGTGGTCATGCCACAGTCCCTCTTCCATTTCTCTATCCTGCAGAGATTCTGAATATGCATGCATATTCACCAACATGTTTTTCAAGATGCTGGGGCCAGGATTTGAACTGGTCAGCCATGACGATCCAGCTCCCTTAACCTCTAGGCTACAGGACTGGTCCTGATTTTACTGTCTGTATTTTTCAAGAAGAATGGCTTTACATATCCATTTATTTAATTTAGAAAAATACAAATTAAACAATGAAAGTTATTTCCACAGGTGATGAGAGCAGGAAGAGACTTAACGAGGGAATTAGTCCTTCGTTTCTCAAAACAGGGGGAAGCAGGCAAAGATAGGTGAGATCTGTTCAAGATCAGTGAGTCCAGAGAGTAGATCCAGGATTCCTGGCACTCAGTCACCATCGTTTCCACCACACTCGAGATCTGGATCTTTTAGGATCTCTCTTATTTCCATGGGCTATTTGGGGACCTTTAAATACTCTTAGACACTACCTGGGGGTAGAATGTTATAGTGGTCTGGGTCAGGATGCTATCTCTGCCACTGGCTAGCCTGTGGCCTCAGCCAAATCACTTTTCCCTAATGAGCCTTTGATTTCTTATCTGCAATGTGGGGGCAATAACCTTTCTCATGGAGATATTATGAGCATAAAATATTAATTCCCTTTCCTCTTCTCTAAGAAATATATTCATCTTGTCTCTTTTCTTCTTTTTTTTTTTTTTTCAAGTCTCTTTTCTCAGAGAGAGATGATTCTTGGAAAAGATTGGGACAACTATATTGAGTATGTCTCAGAAGTAAGGGTTCTGGGCCCAGTCCCATAGCACAGTGGTTAAGTTCTGTGTGGAGGGGACTGTATCCCACATAGCAGATCGTGGTTCAATTCCCTGCCCTGGTGGCTTGAAAAATATACCTTGTGTGCCAATAATCCTGACTGGCAAAAAGGGGACTGTGGTATGACCAGGTCCCATTGAGGCTCTGTCTCTCACTCTCTCTTTGGTGTGCACATGCACCCTCTGGCATGAGACAAACAAACAATACCACCCTAGGCATTCAAATCTCTGCTATGTCCTTGAGCTATCTGGTAGCATTTGAAAAACTGAAAATATTCCTCACATTTTAACCTCCCTGAATTTTCTCAGTGCCTTCAGACTCTTCCTACTTATCAGTAGGAGAAGGTAATATGTATTTGGATCAGAATGCTATTATCAGGACCAAAGAATTTGATCTGCTCCCCCATCACTGGGGTCTGAAGTCAGGGGTGCACCAAGGAAGAGACATAAGGCCAGATGTCCCTCGGAGGATGAAAGGGATCTGGTGTTCATCTGATGCTAGCAAAGAAGGAGAGTCATTAAACTGCCCCTCAATGACCCAGAAGAACTACCCCCAAGTTCATACAGAGGTGGCCACCTTGACAAGGTGAGGTGATGGTGACTGGCTAGCTCCAAAAATATCTCCCCAACCAGTCTGCTTTAGAGATGCCTAGAATTCTACCATTAATCCTTCCAGTTAAGCCTTTGAAGGACTCTGTTAGCATGTAAATGTTTCTCTGGGGAGGAATAATAAAATTTAATTCAAGCGAACAAACATTTACTGACATTTGCTTCAAACCAGTCACTTGTGAGGCATCGTAGGGTATCCAAAGATGAATAAGATACTTTCCTGACCTCTAGGAGCTTGGAGCTCATCAGGAGCAGTAAGATGTAACCCAAATATTGTAAAACAAGGAAGAACATTTAAAGTAAGATTAAAATATAAAGAAAGCCCATCCAGCCTCTGTGGCATAACAGTAACACAATATTCTGGAATGCTGAGGTTATGGAAGATCCCAGGTTTGTGTCCTGAGGTTGCCCAGTAGACACTTGGTGTGTGTGTACACCCATGATCCTGGCTAGCTGAGGTTGAAGGATGGCATAAAGACTCTGGTGGGTATGCCTCTGTGTGTGTGTCCCTCTCCCATGGAATAAATAATAAACTAACCTTTAAAATGCCTTTAAAAATAAATAAAAAGAAATTTCCATAATTGTTCTAGACTCCATATATTTTATCAAGATCCTCACTATAATACTTAATCATCTTGTAGGGGGAGGGCATGAATTGAAAATGGCTATGGGGCCAGCAGGTGGCATGGTGATAGAGGCTCTGGACTCGCACTGGCCAGCTGCAGTTTGAGTCCCTGACCTGGTGATTTGAAACTCATACTGGGTGCATGTGCATTTGTGTCTAGAATCTGAAAAGGAGAGTGGAATTTCTCACTTTCTGTCTCTCTGGTAAGCACACACACTCTATAGCAAAAATCATTAAAAAAATAAAGAAAGAAAAGAAAATGGCTAAAAATTTCTTGCCTTATTTGGAATATAATAGGAAACCATAGATTTCTGTGAGTAAATAGGAGGTAGTGACATGGTTTTATTTTATTTTTATTTTTTTAAAGAATTTTACAGAGCTCAATCTGACAGTTTGTGGAAGACAGATTAGAGGAAGCAAGGCTGGAGGACAGAAGGAAAGATGAGAAGGTAGCTAATATGAAACGTTTGAAAGGACAAGAAACAACAAGATATGGAAGTAGGTGGCAGGGGAAGGTAGTGTCTCAAAAGTGAAAGGATCCTTCATGTTTTTATTCCACAGTACATACTATGGGTAAGATACTGTACTGGAATGAAATAAATGTGATAGAAGGCTTCTATCCTTTTTGAGCATCAAGTTGAGTGTGGGTTCACATTCAATCAAACATCATAAAAATGTACAATTCAAAAAGCATGATGCAGGACCAGCAGGTGGTGTAGTAGTTAAAGTGCTGAACTCCCACACAGTCGATCATGGTTTGAGTCCCAGACCCGGTGGCTTAAAACTCACACAAGCATGTATGCGAGTGTGAGTTCTTCTGAGAGGAGAATGGAGGAGAAAAAAATTGCTGTGTGGCCATCTCCCTGGGAGGGTGATTTCTCACTTCCTTTCTTTCTCCATCTCTCTCTGTCTCTCCAGCGACTGCATATGCCTACAACAAAAAATCTCTCAAAACAAACAAACAAAAACCAAACAAACAAACCCCAAAAGCACAATGCATACTTTGGAGCAAAAGTTTATAGGAGGCTATGAAAGAACAGTGAGACCTGCTCTAGTCTGGAATGGGATCACTGGGGTTGTCTTCTTTGAGGGAGCCACATTTAATCAGGAGCTACAGAAAAAGGAAGACTGAACTAGATGACTGAGATACCTTTTCAGTCCAGCAGAATGGCTATCATCAAAAAGACGGACGATAACGATGTTCGTGAAGATGTGCAGAAATTGGAACCTTCATACATTGATGGTGGGAAGGTAAAATGGTGTAATCATTTTGAAAAACCATGTGGCAGTTCTTCAAAAACCAGAGATTTACCATAAACATAGAATTACCATAGAGCCCAGCAACTCTAGTCCTAGGTATATATACAAAGAAAACAAAAACACATGTCTATGCAAAACATGTATAGGAATGTCCACAGAGGCATTATTTATAACAACAACAACAAAAAAGGACAAAGCAACTCAAATACCCATCAACTGGTGCATAGATAAATAAGTAGTATACCCATAAAATAGATGATAATTTGTAAATAAGAAAGAATAAAATACTGATACATGTGAAACATGTATGTACTTTAAAAACATTTTTAATTAAGTATGATTCTACTCATATGAAATATATAAAACAAGCGATACAGTTCATTTTAGATATAGCTTGACTGGATTGAAGGATAACCTGATAGCTGTAAAATATTATTTCTGGGGGGAACAGCAGTTGACGCAATGGCTATATGGCTAGACTCCCATGTAGTTGACCACGGTTCGAGTCCCGGACTCAGTGGCTTAAACTCACACCGGGCACATGTGCATGGGTGTCCAGGATCCCGAGACGAGAATGAAGGAGAAGGGATTGCAGCATGGCCATCTTCCCTGGATGGTGGGGGGGTGATTTTTTGCTTTCTGTCTCTCTTTCTCGTGAATGCATGCACCCTATAGCAAAAAGAAAAAAAAAAAAAAACCCTCTCCAATAAAAAGAAAATATTATTTCTGGGTAATTTCTGTGAGAGTTTTATGAAGAAACTGGCATTTCAATCAGCAGACTGAGTTAGGAAGATCAATCTTCATCCAAAGTGGGTGGATTCCATCTAATGTACTGAGGGCCTGGATCAAATTATAGAGGTAGAGAAAAGGCAAATTCATTGTAACGGAGCTGGGACACCCATCTTCTCCTGCTCTTGGACATCAGAACTCCAGGTTCTCTAGTTTTGGACTCTGGAACTTGCGCCAGTGGACAGCTCACTCACTCCCACTCCTCCACTGCTGGATTCTCAGGCTTTTGGACTTGGACTGAGCCATGCAACTGGTTTTCCTTGTTCTCCAGCTGTTGATGGGATTTTATGGGACTTCTGACCCGCCATAATCATGTGCACCAATTCCTCTAATAAATCCCCTCTCATACATCTATATCTATATGTCCTCTTGTTTCTGCTTCTCTGCAGAACATAAATACAATAGGCAAGTACATAGAGAGAGAAAGTGGTTGTGCAAGAGGGGATAAAGGGAGTGGCTATCAGTGTTTGTGAATTTCTTTGGGGTTGACGAAATGTTCTGGCAGTAGATAATGATGGTGCTTTGTGATTATACCAACAAATACTGAATTGTACACTTCCTTTAAAAGAGTGAGTTTTAATATTATTGAATTACAACTCTATAAAAAAATTGAAATTAAAAAGAAAGAATGAGCAAAGTAAAGATGATAAAAAATGGAGACAGTGTTCTGGCCCAGGGGAAGAGAAGGTATAGGTCATGGGAGAACTGAGGTCAAGGCCAATGTGACTGATAGATTGGGAAAAGGGGGCAGTGATATCACATAAAGTTAATAGGTTGTTGGGAAAGTCAAGATGTATTTGTCTATATTTCTCTGGGCAAAAAAAGTGTCATGACTTTACCAACGACCCAATAGAAATGTAGGCAGAGACAAATTATGTATACTTTGTAGGTTGGTCTTTATCCCAACAATAAACAGATGCAGTGAGGATTTATATGCATGGAAATAACACAATTGTATCCTTTGCCTATACTGTACAGTGTGAGTTGGAAGAAGTCAAGGAGAGTGTGGAGGCTGACCAGTTGTGCAGGTCCAAGGAAGAGAAGTTAGCTAGCCAAGAGAGGGCAACGCAGATAGGGTATATGGACATGAAGAGTATACAATATGACTCTGACAGTTTGAGAGTGGATAAACAGAAGATTCTTAGCTCACTAACCAGGAAGGAGAACAGTTTAAGAAAAAAGAATAAGTCTGATCAACAGAGACATTCATTTCATCTCTACTATGTGCCAGGCTTGGCATTCTATATCAATTTTTCTTTTAATGCTATCGAGAAATCAGTGAGATCAGTGAGTTTTATTATCCCCATGGATTGGAGAGGGAAACTGAGGTTCAGAAGGGCTCAATAACTTGCCCCAGTACACAAAGATAATACGTGGCAGCACAGGGATTTAAATTTAAATTTAAGTTTGTTTGATACCAAAGTTCTTTGTACCCTTGCTCAACGCTATAACACTTCTAGGCCAAGGATGGCAAATTGGTTTCAACATATACCCAACTCTGACCCATTAACAGTGACTGCCTGGAGCACTGGGTTGAGACAAATTCTGAGCCCAAGCCCAGGCCCAGCAGGAAACTAGACCATGATTGATCAGGAATGCATGCCATAGGCATTGAGAGAGGCAGTGGCGAGGAAAGTGCACCATATTTTCCATTCAAAGAGTACAAAAATGGAAGAAACCACCTATAATTGAAGGGATTAAAAATGGCCAGCTGTAAACCATCAACACACACAATAGATGTATCTCAAAAACATTACATCAAGCAAAGATGTCAAAAACAAAGGACTGCCAACTCTATCAAGAGCTGGGAAACTTTTTCTGTAAAGGGCCAGTTAGTGAATATGCTAGCCTTTAGGGGCCAGACAATCCCTGTCACAACTACTCAACTCTGCCAAGACAGTGTGAAAGCAGCCGCAGACAATATGGAAATGAATGAGCATGGCTGTGTTCCAACAAAACTACTTATGAACACTGAAATTGGAATTTCATATAATTTTTATGTGTCACAAAATATTGTTCTTCTTTTGATTTTCTTTCCAGCCATTTAAAATGTAAATGCTGGACTGGCTCTATAGCACAGCAATAATATGTGCTGCTCAAGAGAAGCCAGATCCCATGTGGCAATTGTAGTTCAAATCCCTGGCCCAGTCATCCTGGAAATACGTGGTACCTGCACTCTCATGTGTGGACATATACGTCCATGAATAAAAAAAAATTCAAAAAACATAAAAGCCATTCTACTCATGAGTCACACAAAAAGAGGCAACATGATATATGGGTTGTCGGGAAGGTCATGATGCATTTTTTATACAAAATCATAGAAAAGAATGTCATGACTTTTCTGACAACCTAATATTTGGTCTGCTGGCCATACTTTGCCATTCCCTGTACTCTACATAACCATTTGTAAAGAGGGGAAGAATAGATGAATATAATTAATAGCTATAGGTAAGAGATCAGAAGTTGCCCGTAGGTAGGTGAAGACCAATAGAAAGCGATTACCAGAGAACATTCTGCAGTGATGAAAATGTTCTTAGCTACGTAGTTTGTATATTTGTCAAAATTCTTTGGAGTGTATGTTTAAGAATGTGAATTGCTCTGTACGTAAACTTAACGTCAATTTCAAAATACAAAATATGAACTGAAACACTAAAAAGAGAAATGGCTACCTGGAGGAGGTGCCATTTGAATATGCTTGAAGAATAAATTCAGCTTCCAAGCTGGGGAAGAAAACGTTGGAGGGAAGAAGAGATAAAACTCAACCAGCACTCTAATAGAAAAGGGGGAAAAATTCTATTTGACAGGAAGCAATGGAAGTATACCCCATCCACATGCTTTCTTTTCCAAAAGCTCCGGCTCAGAAATAATTGCTTTGCACAATAATTGGGAGATGCAGCTTGGGAGCTGGTACAAGTGGAGCTGGGTGCAATTTGAGGAGATTTGTTACGCTCAGCTCCCTTCTATCAATTCCAGAGGCTCAGATGTTCCTGACCTGTTGCTTGGCATATTGTAAAAACGGCTTTTATTTACTGCACTTCCATTAAAAGATGAAATCCACGAACAGGGGCTCACAGGCCAGAAAATCACCGTTTACGTCTCCACTTATCTCCTGTCGACGGCTAAGAACCTCGTCTCTACGGCGCCTGGGATCTGGCTTCCACAGCCAACTTCAGCTCTGCCTGAGAATATCAGTGGAGCAGTCCAAATCCAGGCAGTGGGATTGAGCTGCTTGGTCGGGGTGGGCTGGGTAAAACTGGCCATCCTAAAAAGCCAAGAAGACAGCATGGCCATAGGATTATGCTAGTGGCAAGAGAAAAGGATGGATGAGCCATCAGGCTTTACCCAGAATTCCAGGTGCCTGGGGAAATCTGAGGATCAAATGGGGTGGCTTGGATAGAGGAAATACTGGAATGGGCTGGTGAGTCAAAGACAAAAATGAAGCCCAAAATAATCTTCACCTGTTCCTTTTTCAGCATTACACACATCTGTGCCTTACCAAGTCAGGAGTGCTCTGCTCAAATGTTAGTTTTACTGCCAGATAAATGACTAGAAATGTGATACTAGTCCCTTCCCACCTCTGAGCCTTGCTCTACCAAGTGTGAAAAGGGAGGAGGCGTTAAACTAAGCAATCCATTTCAGCTCAAAAGTTCTTTCAGTCCACCTTTGGATCTTCCCCTAACTTTGTTTTTTTGTGTGTGTGTTTTTTGTTTTTGTTTTTGTTGCGTTTTTGGAGTGGTTTTGGCTATTGGGCGTGTGCATTCGCCAGACAGAGAGAGACAGAGAAACAGAAAGCGAGAAATCACCCCCCAGGGGTGATGGCCATGCCTCAATCCCTTCTCCATTCTCCTCTCGGGATCTTGGGCAGGCATGCACACGCGCCCAGCGTGAGTTTTCAGTCACCGGGTCTGGGACACAAACCGCGGTCGACTACATGGGAGTCCAGCGACATAGCCATTACGCTAACTGCTGGTCCCATTCCCCTAATTTTGATGAGTAACTTTGGGCAAGTTATTTCCTCTGAGCCACGATTTCCACATTATACATGGGGAAGCTTGAATGTGACAATTTTTAAGACTCTCACAGAATCTGAGTTCCCTGATTTTGCCTGCTCAGAAGATTCAGGGGATTTATCTCCTTGTTTTTATTCCATTGACCCTTGAGTACATATCAATCTTCCTATCATGACTTCAATTCTTTTTCTTTTTTATACAGAGATTTTTGGCATAGGGCACATGTACTTACCAGAGAGATAGAAAGCAAAAAAATCACACACACCCTCCCAGAGAGGATGGCCATGCCACAATCCCTTCTCTCCCATTCTCCTCTCAAAATTTTGGGCATGCACACGCAAGCACGCAATGTAAATCTTAAACCGCTGAGTCCAGAACTCAGACCGTGGTCAACTATGTGGGAGTCCAATGATGTAACCATTACGCCATCTGCTGGTCCCACCGTGACTTCAATTCTTAGTAAAGAGGATGGATGGGTGGATGCAGGATGGATGATGGAGGAAGTGGTGGAAAAAAGAATGAGTGGATGGACTAATCAGTGGTAGGATGATTAGATGAATAAATGGATGAAAGAAAACGAGGGAATATTGAAAAACAGAGACATGGCAGGATGAACATCCATAAGCAATAGCTCAACACCCCCTTGCCTGTCCACAGTTCAGTCCCAGTGTCATGAGTGCCCATTGCCACTACATTCTCATAATTTTGAAGCTTTCTGAAGCCTCCAGTTCAGGAAATAGAACATAACATTTGTTTTATTTCAGAGCTGAGCACATGAATTATAAGCACACAGCATGCCTATTAATATGCTAACTGTGAAAGAAACATAAGGGAAAATGTGATCCCTTCACCTATTGGAAAGCATAACTCGTGTAGTATAAAAAGTAAAAAAAAAAAAAAAAATTAGAAAGAAGTGTTTCTAGAGTATGTGATTCAGATGGTAAGTTTTGAAAACAGAGTTTTAGGCAGAGTAAAATGTGTGTGACTAGAAAAGTGTGAGGGAAGCCGGAGGGACTACATGAAAAAGATTTCCAAGAGAAGATTTTTGAAAGATGAGAGGGGATGAGCACAGAAGACGGTGGGGAGATAGCGAGGTAGGAGGACAATATGGACAACTGCTTGATTGAGGCCAACAAGTATCATGATTGGTTGGAGATTGTTTAGCTCAATTAAGCATATGTAAATTTCTAGGCTTCTACCAGCCCCAGGAAAGAGGAAGGCAGGGGAAAATGGGGAAGAGAGAGAGAGTGGAAGAAAGAAAGAGAAGAGGATCATAAGGGAGGGGAGAATAAGATAAAAGAAGCAGTGAAAAGGGAGAGGAAAATGGAATGCTAGAGACAAAAGAACAGGAATAGGTGGAGGAAATTCTCTGCATCCAGGAGTTCTCATCTCTAAGCAAAAAAAAAAAAAAAAAGATGAAACTGTGGCTCAGTTCTCTGTGGCATCAAGCAATGCCTTTAGAGTGAGCCCCAGCAGGAGACAGTGGGGACCCATAATGGATGAAGAGGGCTATGATGCATGCCTTGCCCAGACTGCCCAGTGCTCTGGCAGGTGGAGCCCCAGAAACCTCTCATTCCCCACTGTCAGCTCTAAGTTGCTAAGGTTACCTTCTCAACTCCCCTAATTAGAGAAGCTGTCACTCTTTGACAAAGATCAGGAGGAAAGGAGGAAAAAAATGAAAGCAGACATTTCATACTCTTAGACAAGAATAATAAAGCCAGTCCCACAATCATAGAAACTCTGCTGTCAAAGAAGACTACGTCTTTACCAGGACCACCCTCTGTTACTAGCTTGGAGAAAGCTTGGAAACTAGCAACTATTCTCAGTTAATGGGGAGCTGACAACAGTCTCCAGGAGGTTAAATGGGGTGTAAGAGGGGTGAGTCAGGAAGAAAGGGGCTATGTACCCATTCTGTTGCCATGCTGCAGTCTCAGTGATTCAGTATCAGGGTGCCCTTTCTAGCCAACAAATCAATGCAACTTTGCACTGTGTCAGAACCCATTTGGGAGGATAACACTACTAGAACCAGGTAGGAAGGTCAGCAGCCATCAGATTCTCTTTCTGGAAAAGAGCTAAGAAAGAGCTGGCTGTGGGGTGGTACAGGAAAGAAGCAGGGGCAGAAAGTAGGTGAGTTCTGTAAGGTTGCAAAACTACAAGATCCTCAAAGATCACACACACACACCCCCGCCACTTTCTGTCAGCAGATTGCAACCACTCAGGGATGCCAGCTCAATTCCTCAGCTCCCTACCCCCAGGGTACCCCTGAACCATTCTGGACTGCAGAAAGCCTTGTGTGCAGCAGAATCCTCTTTGGCTAAGCTCTTTCTCAATTTCCTCTTCCTGCACCACACAGCTCATCTCTACCAAGTTAAAAACACTTTCTCCAAGGAGAAACAAAGGACAAGACTTTGTGCTGTACAGAAAAGCCCATTTTCAGTAATTCCATTACTCTCTGGAAGAATGGAGCAAGCAGAAGGGTACTGGGCCAGGAGTCAGGAAACTTTCTCTTCAATTCTAGCTCTGCCAGTAATTCACTGCATGACCCCAGCCAGGCAGGTCCCTTGACTTCTCTGAGCCTCACAGTCTACACACTGTTAACTCCTGGGAGTGGGTATGAATTAAATGGGAGAACAGAAAAGTTCTCCTGCCCTTGGGACCAACAGATAGCTTAATAGCTATGCTGCTGGACTTCTATGTAGTTGACCATGGTTTGAGTCCCGAACCCAGTGGCTTAAATTCACGCCAGGCACATGAGTGCCCAAGATCCAGAGAGGAGAATGGAAGAGAAGGGATTGAGGTGTGGCCATCCCCCCTGAGGGGTGATTTCTCACTTTCTGCCTTTCTGTCTCTCTCTGTCTTTCTGGTGAGCACACATGCCCTATAGCAAAAACAAAGCAAAACAAAACAAAACAAAAACAAACAAACAAAAACTCTCTTAAAAAAAGGAAAAGAAAAAGAAAAAAAGAAAAGAAGATTTCTCCTGCCCTCAAAAATGAGCAATGCAGGAGCCTTAATCTGTGTATTATTCAGAGATCCATCCTCAGCCCCCAGTGGATGACCCGATACACAGAGGGTGCTCCATAAATGATCACTGAACTGAGCCCATGCTTTGAGAACTATATAATACTATACTCCAAATTTATGTCTTCATTCAACAATTATCTTTTCAGCACATAATGAAGACATGATTCTTGTCTCCACTGAGCATGTAGTGAATGAATGGTGGAAAAGATAAACATCAAATAGAAATAAATATATAATAAAAATCTGTGATTAAGTGCTATGAATAACGAGAATCTATAAATAAAGGAAGAAGACAGTTCTAACTGAGGGTTTCTCTCAAGCAATGACATTAACTTAAAACGTGAAAAAAAAAAAAAAAACAGGAGTTAGTCAAAAAAGGAGAGGAGGCAAGACCTTTCTATTCAAAGGAGATAGCTTGTGCAAAGGTCCAGAGGCAGAAGTGGGTTTTTCCTATTAGAAAAATGGAAAGAAAGGCCAGAGGTAGAAAAGCATGGCAGAATATAAACAGAGGTGAGCTAGGAGGTCAGTATACTTTCTGGCATCATTTCCCCAAGGCAAAGCATCTTTCTCTCTGCAGGGAGATGCTGAGTCCTGACTTCTGGACATAGATGAGGATATACCCAGCAGCCCACAAGAAGGTCATCATCTTTGTCAGACACTCCAAAGGCTATTGGGTCCTGTAACCAGTTCCATGTTCATCTTCTCTTCTACATCGGATCTTTACAGGTAGTTGACTTAGATGCTCTGTTTTGCTGTAAGGGCTAGAGCTAGAGCTGCAAAGCACTCTGGACTGGACATCATCTGTCCCAATGGTACCTAACTGTACTTCATGGAGCTAGAGACCACTTCAGGGAGGGGAAGAGAAGGCTGAGGAGGAAAGGTCCTACTCCCCACAGAAGCTCTATTTTCCTCTAGCTTTTACAGTGGACTGCCCAAGATTCCATTTGAAATAAGGAAGTCATGCTAAAAGAGGATTCTGATAGCCACGGTCATTTTACAGATGAGAATGAGATTGCAGAAGAACATATGTTGCTTTTACCACTCACCAGCCTTCTAGTATCAAACCTCAGTCTCACCTTTCAAAATACACTGCTCAATGATCACTGAACTGAGCCCATGCTTTGAGAACTATATAATACTATACTCCAAATTTATGTCTTCATTCAACAATTATCTTTTCAGCACATAATGAAGACATGATTTTTGTCTCCACTGAGCATGTAGTGAATGAATGGTGGAAAAGATAAACATCAAATAGAAATAAATATATAATAAAAATCTGTGATTAAGTGCTATGAATAACGAGAATCTATAAATAAAGGAAGAAGACAGTTCTAACTGAGGGTTTCTCTCAAGCAATGACATTTTAACTTAAAACGTGAAAAAAAAAAAAAAAACAGGAGTTAGTCAAAAAAGGAGAGGAGGCAAGACCTTTCTATTCAAAGGAGATAGCTTGTGCAAAGGTCCAGAGGCAGAAGTGGGTTTTTCCTATTAGAAAAATGGAAAGAAAGGCCAGAGGTAGAAAAGCATGGCAGAATATAAACAGAGGTGAGCTAGGAGGTCAATATACTTTCTGGCATCATTTCCCCAAGGCAAAGCATCTTTCTCTCTGCAGGGAGATGCTGAGTCCTGACTTCTGGACATAGATGAGGATATACCCAGCAGCCCACAAGAAGGTCATCATCTTTGTCAGACACTCCAAAGGCTATTGGGTCCTGTAACCAGTTCCATGTTCATCTTCTCTTCTACATCGGATCTTTACAGGTAGTTGACTTAGATGCTCTGTTTTGCTGTAAGGGCTAGAGCTAGAGCTGCAAAGCACTCTGGACTGGACATCATCTGTCCCAATGGTACCTAACTGTACTTCATGGAGCTAGAGACCACTTCAGGGAGGGGAAGAGAAGGCTGAGGAGGAAAGGTCCTACTCCCCACAGAAGCTCTATTTTCCTCTAGCTTTTACAGTGGACTGCCCAAGATTCCATTTGAAATAAGGAAGTCATGCTAAAAGAGGATTCTGATAGCCACGGTCATTTTACAGATGAGAATGAGATTGCAGAAGAACATATGTTGCTTTTACCACTCACCAGTCTTCTAGTATCAAACCTCAGTCTCACCTTTCAAAATACACTGCTCCCCCAACCACATGCAGGCTAGAAAGAATGCCAGTCCAGGTGTTCTCTTCTCTTCTAGATGAGGGATAAACATGAAGCCATTCTGGGTCAATCAGATTCTCCAGAAACTGTGAATGCTAGAGAAAGATGTGGGAAGGAATGATGAAGACCCTTGGAGCCCTTGATCTTGGTAGGACAGCTCTGATGAGACTGTGGACTAGTTACTGCTCTCTAGACACCCAGAGTTGCTGTTCCTGAGCCCACTTCTCTAGCAATTCCATCCTTCCACCAGCCATCCCAAATTCTACCCATGCAGTCTCTCTGCTTAAGTAAATGGAGCTGGTTTCTGTTACTTGCAACTCAGCTGATAGAGCCTCGAATATATGGCTGATTTGTTCAGGGCACTCTGAGAGCTGGAAGTGTTTCCAAGAAGAAACATCAGAGTTCTTTAACCTGTGGATGCCTGGGCCGGTGACTGTGGCTTAAGATGAACTGGATCCCTAAGCCCCAGTATTCTGCCTTGTCTTCCCAGTCTCATTGTCAAAGTCTGATGGTTTTTAAAAATTGCCTACCTTTTTCTCTATATTCTCCAACATAAATTACAGGCTATCCTGCCCATCATAAACCTGACATCATTGGTCATAACATTATTTATCGGATGGGAAGAAAAGCAAGTACAGATATTATGCCAGGAGCTGGAACTCAAGCCAGACAAAAACAAAATTAATTCTTCAGTGCATCTAAACTATGCTACTCCAGTTGTATGTGCATGCCTCTTTCTCCCATCCTGCTTCAGAAGGCACCTGTGAATAT
>NW_006159542.1:8641436-8650213 GCF_000334495.1 Tupaia belangeri chinensis
TTTTTTTTCCCAAATGAAAGAAACAGCAAAGGGGACTGGCAGTAGTGGGAGAAGAGGGCTTTTGTTTTTTTTCTTTAAGCTTGCTCCTTGACTACGAAGCGGTTTCCAACAGCAGAAGTCGCTCCCAAGGCAGTTAAAAGAGATGGCAACACACGAGCCTAATTGCATTATACTGCAGTTTGACCAAGCCATCATTAACTTCATTGCAGAGGAAGAAAAAGAAAATGACAGAGACAAATTTAACTCATCCAGTCCCTTACTTACACTCAGGACTCAGGCCACCAGCTGGAAAGCAACAGGAATCTAGATAATATTCACAGTCATTAAGGAAATTATTACTGGGCTCTGTAGCCCTCTTGAGGGAGTGCAAGGGGGTCGTGGGCACACTTTGTCTTACCTAACTCCAGCCACCCATGACTCTTTCCTGAAAGTCTACTGGTATTTTCCACTATGGGACAAGAAAGAAGAGCATATTAGTCTTTAGACTCTATCTACCCAGTCATACATTCAGTAAATATTTGCTGAGTACTAATTGTGAACCAAATGTGTTAAGAAGTACTGGACATTCAATGTTGAACAAAACAGGATCTGGGACCTCAAACAGTTTAGTCTAGGGGGCACATGGACAATAAATATGTACAAGCATATTTAAATAAAATATGGATGACACGGTGACAAAGGAACAGAATGTTGTAAGAGTCTGAAGGAGAAGGGTGACCGAAAACTCTAATTATGATGGAATGGGCAGGGTGTGGGGCCTCTGGCAAGCAAGAGAAAAATAAGACTGAAGGCAGGGGTCGGCAAGATTTTGATGGGCAGTGACTCTCAGCTCCAGCTGTACTTTAGAATCACCTAAGTCACCTGCAATAATTACAAACAAAACCAAAACAAGAACACTTGAGCTCAATCCTTAGTTATTCTGACTGAATTGACCTAGGGTAAGGCCCAGGTCCTGGGATACACACACACACACACACACACACACACACACACATATGTAGTATATATACTTGTGCATATTTGTATGTATGTGTTCACATATATGTGTGTATGCATTCACCTATATGTATATGTGTGTTCACATGTAATTATGAATTAATAGACTATTTTTAGAGACGTTTTCGGTTTACAGAAAAATTGATGAGAAGGTGTGGTGAGTTCCTACACACCACCCACCACCTCTCCACAGTTTTCCGTATCATTTACAGTTTATATAGGTGGTATATTTGTTACAATTGATAAACAATAGCGATACATCATTAGTTACTCAATGTCATAGTGTGCGGTAGGGGTCACTCTTTGGCAAGTACATCCTATGGGTTCTGACAAATGTACAACATACATGTCTATCATTACTGTATCCTACCAAATAGTCTCCACTCTAAATATCCTCTGTGCTCTGCCTGTTCCCATCCTCCTTCTCAACCCGTCAGCTGGTCTTTTTTCTTTCTATAGTTTTGCCTTTCCAGAATGTCACAGGGTTGGGACGGTAATATGTGACCTTTTCGGATTGGTTTCTATTATTTAGCATACACATTAAGGTTCCTCTATGTCTTTTTGTGACTGGTTAGCCTCATTTAGTTTATTACTGAAAAAAAATTCTTCTATCTATATGTACCATAATTGGTTTATCTACTCACCACTTGTCAGACATCTTGGTTGCTTCGATGTTTTGACTATTATGAACACAGCTACTTTAAAAACTCTTGTGCCAGTCTTTGTGTGAACATATGTTTCCAACTCATTTGGGTAAATACCAAGAATGACTGAAGGTTCACACAGTAAGAGTATGCTCAATTTCATAAGAAACTGCCAAACTCCGGGGCTAGCAGGTTGCGGGGTATTAAGGCACTGGACTCCCACATGGCTAACCATGGTTCAAGTCCTGGACTTAATAGCTTGCTTTTTCACTTTCTCTCTTTCTCTGCTCTCTCTCTCTCTCTGTTCAAATCAAAAACAACAACAATAATAATAAATAAAATTAAATCATTCTTTTAAAAAAAGAAAAGAAAGAAACTGCCAACCTCTCTAATCCCTAGATAAGCTAATTTAATTGGCCTAGGGTAGATCCCAAGCCCTGGCATTTTCAAAAGCTTACCAAGTATTCTAATGCACAGTTTACACTGAATGCCTTGTAGGCCTTGGTTAGGGATCATGTATTTCATTGTAAGTACAAATTTCTGAAGTCATCATAAATTTAAGGGGACTAATTCGGTGCACATGTGCATGAAGCCATTTGGGCAGCACATGAGAATGGATGGAGAAGGTTGCGTGTGGAGTCAAAGTGAGAACCAGATAGACCAATTAGGACACCACTGAAATACAGGTGAGAATTCATAGTGACTTGTACGAGGGTAGAGATGGAAAGGATGGGATGGATTTGGAAGATATGTTAAGAGGAAAATCAACAAACTTTAGTTACAGATCAAATGCTGAAATGGGGGAAACAAAGAGAGAAAGGAATATAAATATTGAAATTGTATTTTAAAAGCACATTTAAGACTACCCTATAGATAGGCAAAAAGGTTACTAGCCTGTTTTCTTTTCTATCAGTGTCTTTTCTTTCTAGTCCTTCTTTTTTTCCTGCCTCTCTCTCTCTCTCTGCATTTTGTTTCGTTTTTACATGAGCTCCTCTTGACTCAAAACTAAGTTATTTTAAAGAACTACTTCCATCCTTCTATCCTAATTGAGCATATGCCTTAAGGTCAAACTCAATCTCTTCTTTCCATCTCAGAAAAGTACTATGGATTTTGGGGATCTGTCAACTTGGTTCAAATACCAAAAGCTTAAAATTTCCACCAAGAGTAGAAATTTTGGAAAGGATTCTCACTAAAAAGGTGTTATCAGTCTTACAACTTTTCTTCTGAAACTCTCCAGCAGATGTTTCTAATGCCCTTAGGAGAAAAGCTTTAAAAAACACTGGTGATGAACAGTGCAAGAGAAGCTGAAGTTAAGTAAGGAGGCCCCACTGGAGTTCCACAAAAAGAGCTTTGAAAATGTAACAAAAGAAGAATAAAACACCCAGGTCCTTTCTGTCAAATCCTCCTGAAAACTCACCACTTGAGCAGTGGCATGGCAGGGAGATACAAAGGTTCTATAAGACTGACTCTCATTGGAAGGTTCCAGGTTCAGTGTCCAGAGACCTCCCTGAGTATGTCATGTTTGCATGTGCCCATGACCAGAGCTACAGAGGCAGGGGGAAGACAGTAGCTTCAAAACCTTATTGGGAGTGCTGTGTTTCTGTCTCTGTCTCTCTGTCTCTCTCACTGATGGGAGAAAAAAAGCAAACTTGAAAAAGAAAAAAGAAATCCTAACCTCACACCAAAAGTCAGAGTCATAGCTAAATTAATAAAGGATGTGCTAAGTGGAGATTCAGCCCTAGAAGGTCACTAAGGACATTTTGAATCACATATGACAATAGGAGTAGCCAAGGAGGTAGCACTGTCAGTAGTGTGGAGCCCTGACATCAAAAGGAAGTTAGAGTTGCACCTACAAGGCCCTGCCCACCTTGGCCAAGAGTTTCATTCCTCTTCACTCCTTTGCTGCAAATACCACCTCTGGGATGGCAGGCTCTGAGTGGAGAAGCCAACTATGAGGTTACAAGTGAGCCACAGAGGTCAGCAGGAGGCTTGGGCTAGGTTCTCTGGTTAAAGAAGGCAAACAAGAGTCCCTCGTACTCAGGGATTCTAAAGAGAACTTGAGATTGTTAGGGGTAGAGAGAATGACAGAGAAAGATATGGAGAAATGGAGAAAAACATGTACAGATAGACACATACAAAAAGGTACACGCAATGTAGGGAGAGAAAAGAGGACAGAGCTTAAGAGCAAAGAGAGAGAGAAAGAACCCTTATAATCAAATGTAAAAAATAAGGGGGAAAATATGGGGCCAGCAAGTGTGTGGTGATTAAACCACTGGACTCCTGCATGACCTGCCATGGTTTGAGTACCAGACCTAATGGCTTGCCTTCTCACTCTCCCTCTTGTTCTCTGTCTCTCTCTAGTGAGCGTATATGCCCTATAGTAAATTAAATGATAATAATACTAGTAATAAATTAAGTAATTCTTTATAAAAAGTAAGAAAAAGTTTTAAAAAGAGAGAGGAAGTCAAAGAAAAAGTGGGAATGAAAAACTGAAGAAGAAAAAAGAAGAATGAGACAACAATGGAGAAGGAGAAAAGAGAGACTAAGGTCCCGCATTCCATTCCCATGCTGTCATTCATAGGGGAGAGTTTTCAGGACCGCTCTCTCCAAGAAACACTCATAAATCTTCCATGAAACAACGGTGGAAGCTCAAACCTGTGCATTCATGTCAGAGAGCCCCGTCCATACCTGTCTAGCTGGAATTGAGAGCTCCTGAGGCCCTCTTCCTAAGTCCCAGCTGCCAGAATGGGCTAGGTCTGGGGTATGAGCAGTGGGGGAGAGGAAGAAACGGGAAGGAACGGCAAGGCTGAGAAATGAGCCTTCAGGGTACCAGTAAGTGTGATTAATGGATTCATGGAAGATATCCTGGACTATAAGATGTGCCAGACTTTGCTAATAAAAGCTTATAAAGCAATATTTTTATTAGCAAGCCTTGATGCATATTAAAAATAAATTTCTTTCAACTTTCTCCTTTGGATTGGATCTCTTTGGGGTTGTTGGTTACACAGTCTTGCCATGAAAATCAGTTCTACCAACATCTATTCAATAACAAGTCCTCGACCAAGCAACAGGAGGACAGAAAAAACTCTCTCCATTCCCTCAAGGATCTCATAGGCAGGACCATCCAACAGAACTTGCTGCAGGAGTGAGCGTGTTCTGTACCTGTGTTGTTCTATATGGTAGTCACCAGCCACACGTGGCTATTTAAATTGAAATTAATGAACATCCGGTTTAGTTAAAAATTAGTTCCTCAGTCACCCTAAACGCACATCAAGTACTCAACAGCCACATGCGGCTCGTGATTACCATGCTTTTTTGTTGTTAAGTTTTGCCAGAAAGAGTGTGTGTTCACCAGAGAAAGAGTGAGAAAGAGCAAGCAAGAAAGCACCCCCCATAAGGAGTAGTCATGCTGGCATCACTTCTCCTCCATTTCTGCCTTCTTTGGGGGATTTTGGTCATGCGTGAGTGCAGCGTGTTTTAAGCTACTGGGTCCAGGACTCGAACTGTGAGGTCAGCCCTATGGGATCCAGCTGCTTTAATCACCAGGCCAATGGCTGACCTAGTGACTACCAAATCAAAAGAAAATAACAAAACATTTAAGAAACACAAAGTGAAAAATTATTTGTTGATAATGATATGTACGGTAAGACATCTGAAGCAATATATAGTGTATTCTGGACGGGAAAATTCATTTTGTATGCTGTAATGGTACACAATGATTGTAAAATGATAATAATTATACAAAGAAATATGCTGACAAAGTTTGAGATAAGAGATGTGCAGCAATATTTTAAATAATGGCAGGGGCCTAAGAAAGATATAAACAAGGTTTCCTGAATAAAGTTATTCAAAGCTATGAAATATATAGTGTATTCTGGACGGGAAAATTCATTTTGTATGCTGTAATGGTACACAATGATTGTAAAATGATAATAATTATACAAAGAAATATGCTGACAAAGTTTGAGATAAGAGATGTGCAGCAATATTTTAAATAATGGCAGGGGCCTAAGAAAGATATAAACAAGGTTTCCTGAATAAAGTTATTCAAAGCTATGAAGAAGGAAGAGGAAGGAATAAGGAACAAAAGTTTCACAGGTGCTTGGAAAGAACAGAGAGGAGTGCACCAGCAGAAACAAAGGAGAGCAAAGACGTTCCTGACAGAGGACAAGTGTGAGCTAAGTCAGAGTTGGGAACATACAGTTAGCTCGATAAAAAGCCCAGTTGTCAGAAGTAGAGACAGAGAAACTGAATAAGGATAATAAAGGTGGGGGTGGTCCAGTCGGGGGTCTCAGATGCTGGGGAATTTGCTATTAATCCTGGAAGCAGTGGGAAGTCACTGAGAATTCCAAAGCAGGGAGAAAGAACATTTGGAAATGATTCTTCAGGCCATTTTGGTGGTATCTACCTATAGGAAGAAACCGGAACAGTGTTGCAAGAGACTGGGAGAGAGATGACAGAACATAAGAGGCTGGGGAAGACAAAGAAGCACCTGCTATTAGATTATCAAGTAGAAGGCTGTGTGGGAGCCTTATTTTGCCCAAAATAAAAATGGCATCTAAAAACCTAACTATCATTGTGGAAGGCAGATCCCCAAAGTCATTTCCTGCATCAATGTCTTTGCAGAGGAAGAGTCCTCTAACAAAGGGGGGCATTTTCACAATCATTTATCAGCCCATTAACTTGTACTGCAGAATCCCTTCCCCCAATGTCAACCCCACTGTGTCCCCTAATAAGGCTCCAGAGCAGGGTCTTGGAAAATAGGGTGGAAAAAGGGACCCAAAAAAAGGGAAGAAAATGAGACAGAGAGAAGAGGTATTTAAAAAACATGTGCTGTGGATGTCAAAACAAATTCCCAGCCATTCTTGCTGGAGGAGATTTTATGGGGCGGGACGTCCCCAAAATGGGTTTTGAATTATACTCTGCACCTCATAAAGCACAGGAACTCTTGGCAGACCGCTTGCACACACTGCCCTCTCATTACCTGCCCACCCCTCCGCAGCAGACAGCATGCTGGGAGAGAACACAGGGCATGTATTCTGAGATCTGCAAAATCAGCCTCAGTCCCTGGACTTCAGGCAAAGCAGTAGCCTTCTCTGGGCTTTTGTTCTCCTTCTGTGCAACACGGAGGCCACAATGGAGGAGCGCTGATGGCTCTGAAAGTACTAAATTTGGATAATCCGGAGAATTGGCACAGTGTGGGCTGAGAGAGTTACAGAGAGCCTTTGTAAAACCGCACAGGAAGGGCCAGCCAGTGTCATGGTGATTAAGGCAGCTGGAGTCTACATGACCAATTGTACAGTGCACGTCCAGACCTAGTAACTTAAAAAATATGCCAGGTCCATGTATGTACATGCCCAAAACCCCGAGAGGAGAGTGGAGAAGGGATTGAGGAGTGGCCATCCCTCTTGGGGATGCTTTTTCATTCTTTCTCTCTCTGTCTCGCTCTCTTGTCTCTCTGGTGCACACATGCACCCTGTAGCAAACTAAAAATGTAAAAATAAATAAATAAAACTATTTATATGTATGGGTGGGGAGCTGTGGTAAATGTGAAGTACTATTGAAGGAAACTCCTTCCTCGTGTGTGATTATAGACAGAGAAAATTATTTTATAATGTTCAGTTTTGTTTTATAATTAGGCATGGTATGGCTATGTCACAATCTTTCTGTTTCAGCTTTCCCAGATGCTTGGAACACAGGTGCCGTCAGGTGCACTGACTTTTACTTTTGTCTTTCTATGTGTCTTCGGTCTGACAGACAACACCATCAGTCATCAATACACAATTGTGGCTGGGCTAATAATGCTTAATTTAAAAAACAAAAACCAAAACAACATTTAGGGACCAACAGATGGTGTAATGGTTACATCACCAGACTTCCGTATAGTCAACAACTGTTCAAGTCCCGGATCTGGTGACTTAAACCTCATGCTGAACACATGTGCACGTGTGCCCAAGACCCCAAGAGGAGAATGTAGGAGAAGGGATTCTGGTGTGGCCATACCCCTGGAGAGTGATTTCTTGCTTTCTGTCTCTCTCTGTCTCTCCAGAGAGCGCAAACATCCTATACCAAAAATCTCTCTCTAAATATATATATATAAAAAAAATTTTTGAAAGTACCCCTGAACAAAGAAACATGTGAAATATTCCTAGTGTTTAGTAAATCAATGTGTTTTGTTTTTTTTTTTTTAACTTACCAGAGAGCATGTATGTTCACCCAAGAAAGACAGAAACAGAAAGAGCTAGAGAAAAGGATAAAGCACTCCCCAATAGAAAAAGTCATGTTGCAATGCCCTGTCCTCCTCCATTTCTCCATTGTATCAGGATTTGGGGCATGCACACACATGCACCTGGCATGTTTTTCAAACCTCATGATCCCAGACTTTAACCACATGATTTTCCATGTGAGATCCAGCTCCTTTAACCAACAGACCACAGGCTGGCCTGTGATCTGGGAGTTTAACAGCAGCTCTAACATACTCTGTATCTCATGCTAGGTCACTTCTATATCTGAACCAGTTTCCTCATGTATAATACAGGGAATGCACTGGAGTGCTTCCCTAGGAAGTGCATCTGCAAACAAATGGCTATCAACATCAACTGCTATGAAGTCCTAGGAGGGGCCAACCACCTTGCTCTAATGACTTAAGTTCCTGACTCATCTCCAAAATTGTCTCTCCCTCTTTAAATCAGAATCTTAGACAAAATGATATCTAAAGACTCAACCACTATAATTACTGTGACTTAATGTCTCTGTTAACCTCAAGTATGTATATAAAGAAACATCAAAAAGTTTGTAAAAAAAATGGAATGAAAGTACACATCTACAGCTCAGTCAGGGGCTTGGTGGTTAAGGCAGCTGGATCATATCTGACCAACTGCACAATCCGAGTCTCAACCCTGATGGCTTGAAAAATACACTGGACATGTGTATGAGTGTGCCCAAAATCCCAAAAGGAGGGAAATAGAGAATAAAATGGCAGTGTAACCATGCCCTATGGGGGGTGCTCTCTCACTTTCCTTCTCTCTCTCTCTCTCTCTCTCTCTCTGTCTTTTACCAATGACTGCATGTGTACATGTGCACCATCTGGCAAATTAAAAAAAAAAAAAAAAAAAAAAAAAAAAAAAAAAGGAAAAA
>NW_006159542.1:8650851-8672709 GCF_000334495.1 Tupaia belangeri chinensis
TTGAACCACAGTCGACTACGTGGGAGTCCAGCGACATAGCCATTACGCTAACTGCTGGTCCCTCTCCTAATACACATTTTGAAGAAACCCTCATACATGTCAAAAGCTCTCAGCTGGCCTTCGCTCCACTATCAGAGCAACCACTGTCCTCTACATGATCTCTGCAGACCCACCTGGGGCTCCCAAGCCAAGAATGAATGCACTAGTGTGTTTCTCTCCAGCACACGAAGGACTTTGCCACTGATCGAGCTGCATTTTTATATAGGGAGCTAGTTCGCTTTCTAAACCTGTTTATATTCACAGTGCTTTTCGTAATTAAAAACTTTAATGAAATATCATGCAGATTAAAACTTTATGAGAATCCAAAGAAAGTGGTTTCTATGAGGACTAAGTTGGTTTTACTATTAAAAAAGAAAGGAAGGAAGGGAGGGAGGAAAGAAGGAAGGAAGACGCAAAGAAAGTCACTTAAATACTGCCATTGAGTTAGGTCAGGTGTGACAACCATAAAAATTTAGAAAGCAATCATAAAATTTTAGAAGAATGACTTGGCAAGCACATCTTGAAGTCTGCGGTCCCCTTTAATGAAACTAACACCAGAGATCATATTTGGTGCATTATGAGCATGGCTTATGCAATAAAGATGGCAGGGAACTTCAATCAGCTGACCCAGACTCAAAGAAGAGGCCTCGGGCCTATGTCCAATAATTGGCAAATGTATGCACATTCATGTATTTTAAGTTAAAATAAAATGTTTAAGGTGTATCTATCATTTTTTATGATTCTCTGCTTTAACAGTCTTTTTCTACGAACCAATCAAGCCAAATGGCTTTAGAAATGAGGGTTGTTAGGGTAAGCAGCTCAACCTAAACCCAGGTAGCCCTCTACTGAATAATTGTCTTCCCACTCAACTGAGGTGTTTAAAGGAGAACTGCTTTATCAATCATGTCAAATATTGTGCCAAAAAGTTAGAGATCCCATCCCTGACAGCCATCAACTCGTTACACTTTTCTCTCTCTAGTGACTCTCATGCTGAGTTCAGTTTCTTTTAGTTCTCCAGATAGAACCCTATGCTCTCTGCACATGTGTCTCATGTGTATCTGTTTGTATGTACATAGGTATATACATGTGAATGTGTATAGATGTGCTACATATGTGTGTTTACTTAGGGACTTCAAACAGTTCATGGAAAAACTGAAGTGTGAGTTTAGGGGCCAGTGGCACAGCAGGAAAACATGATATCTGGAGGCTGACCCACATAGGAACGCTCCAGGTTCAGGCTGGGAGACATCCCTCAGTATACAAGACATTCTCATGCCTGTGATCTGGGGCAGACAGAGGTTTTGGGATAGATCAGAACATGAGAGCTCTGTTAGGGAATGCTCTCTCTCTCTCTTTCTCTATGTGTGTTTCTGTCTCTCTCTCTTTCACCCATGAAAAAAATCTTCAAAACAAAAATGACGTATGAGTTTCTGATGCAAAGTATGAAGTCTATTCTAAAATTTTTCATACTATGCATTTTCCATGAACTTTTTAAGAAAGAAATTTATTTGATTGTATTGATGATGATGATGATTTTAATTTGATCAGAGAGAGGGAAAGTGACAAAGCAAGCTGCCGGGTCCAAGACTCAAACCGTGGTAAGTCATGTGGGATGCGGTCACCTTAACCACCATGTTACCTGCTGGCCCCTTCCATGAGGTTTTTTGAAGATGCTTCCTATAAGTGTGTGTGTGTGTGTGTGTGTGTGTGTGTGTGTGTCTGTATCAAGCACAGGATAGTAAATAGGAGGACTTCCTGAGAATGGAGGAATCTGTAGATAGATTCTGGGGCCTAACCATATTCAAGGTGGCTTTCTAAAGCTGACTTAATAGTGATATTAAAAATAAAATGGTCAGGGAATTTCTCCAATCATGCTACTTCCATAAAACATGGCAGAAACATTGCTATGATTTGAATCTCTCTCTGCAAAATTCATATTTTGAAATCTGTTGGGCCATTATAATGGTGTTGAGAGGATGTAGACTTAGTCTGATCATGGTGTTGAAAGGTGAGAGCTTTGAGAGGTGACTGGGATTGGATGAGGTCATCGGGCTGGTGCCCTGTAACTGACTCCTGGTAGCTTTGCAAGGAGACACAGACACATGAACATACACACACAAACTCCATCCCCCCACTACGATGGCCTGCACTGCTTTGGACCCTGCAGAGAACTCCAACCAACGGAAAGACCATCACTAAATATAGCTTCTTGAATGTGGACCTCCAAAACCATGAGCTAGATAAACCTCTATTTTTTTATAGATCACTCAGACTCAGGTATTTTAATTATAAGCAAAACGAGAGAGTAAAACAAACATTCACCCTTTTCTTTAGACCTATGACTGTATTTAAAGATATTTTTTCAAAGCTGTAGAATCTTTCATTCAAATTAAATTTTAGGTCCAGTGTCACAGACACATAAAAGTGGAGTCTTTCTTTAGCTAAAGTCCAGAGCGACTCATACGTCCCTGATTATTACAGAACCCACTTAATAAAAAAAAATGTTTTAAATTAAAAAATTCAAGGTCCTAAACAGAAAGATAATCTCATCAATATCCCTGAATTGTCTACCAAAAAAACTTGCAGAGTGACTTTTTAAAATATTTATTTATTTATTTAATTGTATTTGTTATTATTATTCTTTATTTTGACCAAAAAGAGACAGAGAAAGAGAAAGGCAATTTGAGAAAGCAAGTCACCAGGTCTGGGACTCTAACTAAGGTTGGCCACGTGGGAGTCCAGCACCTTAACCACACGCCACTTTCTCTCTGCAGAGTAACTTTTAACAAGTCACTTGCCCTCTGTCATGGCACCGAAGGTGACTGCAGAGGCAGGAATCTGTCCCACATTCCACAAGGATTTCGGCTAGCTATTCATCATGTTCACCTCTGAGGAATGAATCTGAGTGGAGGGGAGACATTCATGTTTTCCTTTATAACATTCCTGAATTTCATGAATTCCTTGCAAGAAGCTTGTATTGCTTTTACTAAAATTAAAAATTAAGGTTAGAAATTCAATAAACATGTGCACACTAGCTGCTGGAATTATAGATATGAAATAGAACTGATGTTTAACTTAAAAAGCTTACAGACTAGCAATAACGACAGTCAATTAAACAATCACAGTATTTCCACAAAAATATGGACTGCACTGAATATACAAAATGCTTGGAAAGTTACTGTTCTTGGAGCAGCCAGGAAAATCACCTCAGAAATCCAGGAACATACAAGCTGGACCTTAAGGATGGTAATTACAAGACAGCAAGATATTTTTAAAATTTACACACTAGGGCAGCCATAGTGGCAGAGTAATAACGCGATGCTCCACAATGCTGAAGCCATATGGGAAGGTTCATGATGGGAGGTCTCTCTTTACATCCTAGGCACATACATGTGTGCCCATGATCCTGGCTGGCTGAAGCTGGGGCTACACTATGATGAGAAGATCTCATTAGGGGTGTTTGTTTCTCTCTCTCATGTGAAAGAAATAAATATAAACTTAAAAAATTACGTATGGGAGAAAATATGACAATTAAGTGAGCAAAAGTTGAATTTTAGAAGACTATTTTTATTTATTTTTTTTTTATTAGAGAGAGCAAGACAGAAAGAGAAAGTAAACCCCAATAGGTCCTGGTCATGCCACAATCCTCTTTCCTCTAGTTCTCCATTCCATCGGGATCTGGGCATGTGCTATGCATATATCTGGCATGTTTGTCAAGACGCCAGGGATAGGACTGAAACCTTGGTTGGCCATGTGGGATCCAGCTTCCTGTGTGCAGTGCTTAATCACTGTGTTATGGCAGAGTCCCTAGAAGGCTTTCTTTATCATTATCCTTGGGCTGAAAGAACTTCATAAGAAATGAATTCCAGTGGCACATGGATGATTTCTTTTTACTTAGTTGCCTGCTTACTTTTACAGGCTATCTTCCATTTATTGCAGGTTCTTCTGGTGTTCCATTTCTGACAGTGATAGAAGTTTCCTTTCACAATAAATATAGCTAATCCCATTTACTATGTGACCTTGTGCAATAGACTTGATCTTTCTGAAAGGCTATTTCTTCATCTGTAATATGGGAATACTAAAAATACTTATGGAAAGGAGTTTTATAAATAAAAAGTGTGAATGTCATTATCCCAATAGACTGTGAGCTCCTTGCATTTTTGTGCCCCTAGAGAGCCAGCACAAGGTCTGGGATGAAAGAATCTCTGAGTTATGATTGAAGAAGCTTAGCTCTAGGCAAAGAGGCCAGGGTTTTTAAGTGAACTGGATTGGTCTAGGGAATGTGAATAAAATTCATCTCCCAGGCTAACCTCAATTGACTGGTAATGACTGACTGGGCGTTACATTAAGTAAGAATAATCCGAGGCTATGATTAAGTGATTGATTAGCAATGTCTGTCATGGATACAGAAGTGGGCAATGACAATATGACCACCCATATTTTTCCATTCATCTTTTTACTCATTCATTCAACAAATATTTATTGAGAACCTGATACATGACAGAGGCACAGCTCTAGGCCCCTAGGACTCCAGTGAGCAAAACAGAATGGACAACTTTTTCCTCTCTCACAGAGTATTCTATGCAGCCCATTTTTCCCCATCTTCCTAAAGAGCTTGCTCGGACAATATTCATTTCATCTTAACTGAGGTGTGAAGAGGGACAGTCATTTATTTGCAGTCACACAGCACATCAATGGCAAAAACAGGACTAGAATTCAGGGTATTTACCACAAAATTAAGTACAGTTCAATATTTACCAGACTTGTGAAACTGTTTGGCGTCCCCAGGTTTGCCGCTAGCCTTTCTTAGGCACCAGCCTTCCCACCTGCTGTCCCTCTTGGGACAGGAGAGGCTTTCTGTTCCCTGGCTGGAAGCAGGGAAGCAGGTAAGCGAAGGAGATTCTTCAGTGACCTCTGTGGCTTGGGGAGGTGGTTTAAAGAGGATAGAGAATAAAGATGACAGAGAAAAGGAGGGAGGGAGGGACAGTGGGAGCCCTGCTCTTCACACACAGGTAATTGGTCACTTTGAGTGGCCTGTAGGTTCCTCCAGTCACCCTCCCTGGGGGAAGGCTGGAGAGAAAGTAATTGAAAAAAATCTTCCTAAATTTCTGTGAGACTGGGCTTGAAAACTTGAATCACATTTGGGCTCAGAGCTGAGGGTTTGATCTTCAGAGGCCTCTGGAAGGATACACAGAGAAGAAAAGGTGGAAATCAGCTCTGCCCAACTGTAGCTTCAACCTCAGAAGCTCCCCGAGGGAATCCTACTTGCCCTCTTGGGCTTCTGCTGAGCCTAGAGAGTCGGGAAAAACCTCATAGATCATTTTAGTTTCATCACATTAGAAATAGGAGAAAGTTGTTTGTTTGTTTTTAAGAGGTTTTCGCTATAGGGCGCGTGCGCTCGCCAGACAGACAGAGAGAGACAGAGAGACAGAAAGCGAGAAATCACCCCCCAGAGGGGATGGCCACGCCGCAATCCCATCTCCTCCATTCTCCTCTCGGGATCTTGGGCATGCATGCACATGCGCCCAGCGTGAGTTTTAAGCCACCGGGTCCGGGACAGGAACTGCGGTCAACTATATGGGAGTCCAGCGACATAGCCATTACACTAACTGCTGGTTCCCGAGATAGGAGAAAGTTCTTAAAGGGTAAGAGACACAGATGCCCAGCAGAGTGGGACCAAATCCCAGCACTCAAAGCTCCCGTCCTCTCCACCATATCACCATGTCACCCTCCCCTGGGTTCCATGAGGTCTTCATCCAGAGGACTTCCTTTGAATTGTCCTAAACTCTCTCCAACTGCAGGGAAGGGATGACAGGAGCTGAGTACTGGGGAATAAGGTACAGGCCTATTTACTGTTGTCTACCAAATATATAGGTAGCTTTTAGTAAGTGCTGAGCACTGATTTATGTTCTCTGTAAACTTTAGCTCTTGGAACCTTCCTCCTAATCCTTTAATAAGCAACACAATAGCTCAATGAGGTGGGTTCCTTCTAAAGTGAACTACCACTCCCATCCTTGTACATTTTGTCAGAAAATATCTACTTAGCACCCACTGTGTGATATGTCCTCAGAGAGCAAATAGAAGGATAAGACATGAGGCTAGACAGTGGTCTAGCAGTAATGCAACACTCTGAAGTGCTAAACCCACATGGGATGGTTCCAGGTTCAAGTCCCAGGACTTCCCCTGTACATGTGTCCCTGTGGTCTGGGCTGCTGGGGTTGATCATGGCATTAAGACCCTGTTGGAGTGCCTCCTTCTCCCTCTCTTCCTCTCTCTCTTTCTGTCTCATGGAAGAAATAAGAAAATTTTAGGAGGAAAAAAAAAAAATGAAGAAGACATACCCCTTACCTTCAAGCGGCTCTCAGATAAAATTGTTTAAAAATAAATGAGTCAGAAAATTATCGGGATAGGGTAATATAGTGATGCTACTTTGGTCAAGGAAGATCACAAAATTTGCATTTTGTGAGTCAGGTAGAAAGAAAATGGTGTAAGATGAAGTCAGAAAGGAAGGAAAATTACTTAGGATTTTATAGAACCTCCCCCCAAGAAAATTAGGATTTTATTCTCAGAACACTGAAAAGCAATTGGATGTTTTAAACAGAAAACACAAACATGGGACCAGCAGTTGGCATAATGGCTATGTCGCTGGACTCCCATGTAGTTGACCACAGTTCTAGTCCTAGATCCAGTGGCTTAAATTCACACCAGGCACAAGTGTGTACGTGTCCAAGATCCCGAGAAGAGAACGGAGGAGAAGGGATTGCAGCATGGCCACACCCCCTGGGGGGTGATTTCTCACTTTCTGTCTCTCTGTCCCTCTCTCTCTTTCTGGCAAGTGCCCTGTAGCAAAAATCTCTCCAAAAAGAAAAAGAAAATGCAAATGTATTATTGGTCTTTTGAAAAAGAGCACTCTGGCTATTGTATAGAGCAGAAATTAGCTACCTTTTTCTGTACTGGACCAGTGAGTAAATATTTCAGGCTTTACCATCCAAAAATTCTCTGCAGCTATTATTCGACTCTGCTTTATAGAGTGTTAACAGCTGTACAGGGCACACTAACAAATGAGTGTGGCTGTGTTCCAATAAATCTTTATGGGACACTGACATCTGAAGCCCATATAATTGTCACATGTCAAAAAAAATTCTTCTTCTGATCTTTCTGTCAACTATTTTTTTGGGGGGAGGGAAGAGGTTTGCGCTCGCCAAAACGACAGAGACCTAGGGAGACAGAAAGTGAGAAATCACCCCCAAGGGAGGATGGCCACAGTGCAATCCCTTCTCTGCCATTCTCCTCTCACGATCTTGGGCACTCACGCACACGTGCCTGGTGTGAGTTTAAGCCAGCAGGTCCGGGACTCGAACCACGTTCAACTAAATTGGAGTCCAGCAACATAGCCATTATGCCACCTGCTGGTCCCATCTGTCAACTATTTTAAATGGAATAGGCTTGGGCTGGCAGGTGGCATGGTAGTTAAGGCATTGGATTTCCACATGGCTAACCACGGTTCTCATCCTGGACCAGATGGCATGCTTTCTCATTTTTCCACTATCTCCCTATCTGTCTTTCTCTGTTCAAATAATGACAATAATAATTAATTAATTTAATTTATTAAATAATTCTTTAAAAAAAAAAAGAATAGGCTCATGAGCTGTACAAAAATAAGCTGGGGTCTGGACTTGGCCCATGGGGTGTAGACCATATGGAGGAAAGGTTGGGGACATAGAGGCAACAGACAGACCAGTTTAGAGGGTTGTTGTGAGAAAGGATGATGGCTAAGAAGAAGGTGACAGAGTAGGAATTGTAAGATGTAAATTTAGAAGTACAGTTAAAGGATGAGAGGCAAGGGAGAGGAGGAAGGATGGCTCCATAGCTTGAGCAACAGGATGAATAGTTGTTTGATTTCCTAAGGAGGGGAGACGTGGGGGAGACCAAGTTTGGGGGTCAAATCACACAGTAGATTCCAGATCAGAGAACGAGACACACAGGGTCCCTACAGGTTTTCAAATAAAATATAGGAGGTTCAGTTAACTTTGAGTCTCACTCAGATCATTGAGAAGGTATTTTTATTATAGCATAAATATGTCCCAAATATTGCATGGGACATTATTTTACTTAACAAGTACCTGCTACTTACCTGAAATTTAAGTTTAATTAGGCATGATATACCTTTTTTTTTTTTTTGGAAAGGTTTTTGCTATAGGGTACGTGCGCTTGCCAGACAGACAGAGAGAGACAGAGAGACAGAAAGCAAGAAATCACCCCCCGGGGGGATGGCCACACTGCGATCCCTTCTCCTCCATTCTCCTCTCGGGATCTTGGGCACACACACACACGCGCCCTGCATGAGTTTAAGTCACTGAGTCCAGGACTCGAACCACGGTCGACTACATGGGACATAGCCATTACGCTAACTGCTGGTCCCATAGGCATGATATACCTTTATTTGCTAAAGATAGTAACTCTATCAAGGGGTACAGGCATTCAAGACAGCAACCAAAAAGATCTGTGTAACCCTGAGTTGTAAAAGAGAAGGCTTCTTGGAGAAGGTCATAGCTGTGCCTGATTCACCTGGAGTTGGCCAGGAAGGGACAGGAAAAGCATTCTAAGCAGAGGAGCAGCATTCCCATTCTGAGTCAGGAGTGTGCATATTGCCCTTTGAGATTTACAACTCCCCTGTGAGGCTAGAGGCTGAAGAATTACCCAGGGGCCGCCTCACCAAGACTCTCCAGGGACAGGCCAAGGAGCCTGTACACTTAAAGTACAGATTTCTAGAAGGTGTGCTCTGGAGAACCTGAGCACTAAGATGATTCTGGTGAGTAGCCAACTTTAGGAAAGACTGGGTTAAATCATCTGGGAGCTTTCCCGCCTACAAATCCCAGGAGCCAACAAAGTTGCTGCTGGCTCTGAAAGTCTTCTGAAGAGTAATCCAGGTAATCAGAGCGAAGACAGCACAAATGTGTGAGCCTCCCCTGGGGACTCCAGAATGAAGTTCTGTCCATTTGGGAAGAAATAGGAGGTTCAGAATGCTTGTCGAGTGACCAGCGCTGCTCCGGAATAGTTACCCTATGTCTGGCACCTGGCTCTCACTCCGTGCAGTCTCTCAGCTCTGTGTAAGTAGACCAGACGTCTCCCTGTGCCTTTCTTTGCCACCCCACCCCCTTCTCTCCTCCGCCTACAGCCACCACTGAAATGATTCCCCCAAATGCAGCTATTACTGTGACTGGAAATCTCTTTACTGCTGATTCTGCTAATGGAAATGTTCCTTCCCTTTTCGGTAGCTTGCAAAGCCACTCGTGACTTCCCTGGGTGCATGAGAGCAAGGCTTTGTCAGCCAGCCGCCACCAGAGGGGGAGGACTCTGCCCCGCCTGCCTTCCCCTAACACCCACCTGCTTTAGACTCAGTCTCTAAGAGCTTCTCTGTCCCAAAGTGTCCTCAGACAACCCCAGAATACCCTGTTCCCCCAGCTCCAGAGAAGCAGCAGAGCTCAATGGTCAATTTCATCCTTTTTTGTCTTGCTGAGGAGATGGGAGGAAGTGGGGAGGCAGAAACAGTGCAGGCTAGAGTGGGGAGAGGGGGAGGGGAAAGGGAATTCACTGCCATTATTTATTCATACCTCCACCTCCTTCCAAAAAAGGGATTCCAGGTCGTGAAGAGGCAGAGAGCACAAGCCATGTGCCAGAGGCTGCGCTGGGTGCTTTGCACATATTCTCCTGAAGGAGCAGAGGGCTCAGTGTAAGCAGAAATCGAGGACAGTCCCTGGAACTAGCTAACATTTGGTTTGTGGAGGGCTCTCCAAAATGATTTATCACTGCAACCCTGAGAAGTGAATATTATGTTGTCTTCTGTTCAGTGATGGTCAAGCAGAGCCTCAGAGAATTGGCAGGCATAAGTGTAAAGTTGGGAACCTCCCGTAGTACGTGCAGATTCCAATGCAGGGCTTTTGGCCCTCAGAGGATCTGGGTAGAGACTAGCTTTAGCTTAGGTGTGGGACCTCTCTGCTGGGTCACAGAGGCATTATTTTACTAATCCTAATATGATATGATTATGTAGTATTTCTTTGGAGTTTTGCAGCAGTGTGTGTGTGTGTGTGTGTGTGTGTGTGTGTGTGTGTGAATTCTAAGGTGGGAACACAAAAATTGCACAAGGTTGCTAAAGAATACTAGGTGGACAAAATTCAACTTGGATGGAGCAGATGAGTGACACAAAACCGCACCTAGGTAAATAGGAGCCATACAGCTCAGACAACAGATGCCCTGACTATTTCCAGAAACAGAACATATAGAGAGCTTCTATAAATACATTCCTCGAAAGAGTAAGTCACAGGTCTCCTGGTATAATACTGTGCATAGCATAAGGTGAGAACTCCTAAAGAGTTAGAAGGGAAGAAAAGAAGGTGAAAGAAAAGAAGACAGAAGGGGGACGGATGGAGGAAGGGAGAGAAGACAGGAAAAAGAGAGAAATGGAGGGAGGGAGGGAGGGCAGGAATAAGGAAGGAAACCAAGAAGACAGAGAATCATAGGAATTGGCTGGTCAAGTCGTTCAGGGATAAGGAAGGGAACACTAGAGAATGAGACAATGCCTAGTGCTGTCTATGGGCACAGCAGGGAGAAGCAAGGTGAAGGGCGCTGAAGAGATGCTGACTCAGCTCCTGGAAGCACAGAAAGAAAAGGCTTAGTCCCTTGGGCCTGTGAGACTGTCACACCTGAAGTTCCTATATAAGAAATGTCTGCAGCTCCTTGGTAATGAGAAGAGGAAGAGATAAGTAAAAGAGGTTTTCACAGAAATGAAAACTCTAGCACACTCTTAGTTCTACGGAACAGACAAGGCAGAGAGAATATAGGCTTCGAACCAGGCAGACCTGGGTTTGGACCGAGCTTAGCCACGTAAAGGCTGTGTGATCTTGGGTATGTTCCTTAACTCCTCTGAGCCTTGGTGCCCACCCATAACATGGGATGCACCATATTTATCTTTCAGCATTGTGGATAGGAAGGAACGGGATGGTAGCTGTACCACCAATGACATCTGGGGTGTATTAGAGGTTCAATAAACACAGTTTTCAAAGTCTACCCCATACCAGGATGACAAAGCCAGCCATCTTTTACCTCTGGAATTCCAGTTCTTCTCACCCTTGTGGCTGGCTCCCCTTCCCTAAAATGGGAGAAAGACACTGGACTTGGAACTGGTATATCTAGACTCTGACATCAGCTCCACTGCCAACTTGCTACCGTGACCTGATTTCCTCATCTTTATATAGAGGTGGTTTTTTTTAGATAATGTCCTAAATTCTTCATATTTCTGACATTTGGTAATCTCAGAACCATGGAGTATCATTTCCCTAAGCCTTTAATGCCTTTGAGTTTGCCACAATGCAAGGGTTCCAATCCTATACCTGGCTTCCAAGCTTCTCAAGATAAGGTCTTTCCCAGACCCAACACTCTTCCTTCTAATCAAATTGGTCTCATTACCCATCTTACAAATGCCCCAGAATGACTGGGAGGCAGGAGAAGGTACTAGAAATGGCTTTGGGAGCTCAGAAGAGGGAAGACTTTGTGAAAGAGGGGACATTCCAGCTTATCTCTAACAGATAAGTGGAATTTCAGCACCTCTCCAGCTTTGCTCAAATTATGGCAGACCCAGGTTGTCATATCTCCTCTGCAAGCACAGGAGATATGGCAAGCACGGGAGACCACTATAGCCCCAGAGATGAAGTTAGTTCACTGCTCCTGGGGCACAAAGACAGGCAGCTCAAAACAGACATGGAAGGATGCAAAAACAGTAAGTTCTGCACTCATTTTACTTCAAGGCACAGTCCTCTCTGAACAAATTCCTTCTGAACAGTCCTTCGTGCTCCGTTCACTGCTCCTCTATGGAGCAGCCTGAGTAATTATTTTCAAATCTACGTCAGATCTTGGCACTCTTTTGCTCAAAATCATGCAAAGCTCTCCATTCCACAAAGGGTCAAAGCTCAAATCCAGACAGTAGTCTGTATAGCTCGGTGTGACCCAGGCCCCTCTTCTCTGTGGCCCTGCCCTGCCCTCATCCCTACTCTACTCCCACTGATCTGGATTAGAAGCTGTTCCTTGAACACTCCATGTGTGTTCCTGGCTTAGGTCTCTGCTAGAGCTGTCTGTCCTCTGCCTGGACTGTTCTGGTATTCCTAGATATCTACTTGGCTAATTGCTTCATCTTCTTCAAATCTTCATGCCAATCTTATATTCTCAATAAGATCCTCTCACTCTATCCTATTTAATATTAAAGCCAATCTTCACATTTCAGAATGCCTGACTCTCTTTACCCTATTTTAGTTTTTCCCTCTTTTCCATAGAACATATCATCTTACAAGCTACATAATTTGCTAATTATTATGTTGTTATTGTTCCCACCCACCCACCCCCAACACCACAAAGATATACATTCTCTGAATGCAGATTACTTTGCCTTTTGTTCTTTTTTTCTCTAGAGGTTTTTGCTATAGGGTGCATGCATTCACCAGACAGACAGAGACAGAGAGACAGAAAGCGAAAAATCACCCCCCCCCAGGGGGGATGGCCACACCGCAATCCCTTCTCCTCCCTTCTCCTCTCGGGATTTTGGGCACGTACGCACACGCACCCAGCGTGAGTTTAAGCCACCAGGTCCAGGACTCGAACCACGGTCGACTACGTGGGAGTCCGGCGACATAGCCATTACTCTACTCCCACTTTGCCTTTTGTTCTATGAGATTCTCTAAGCATCTAAAATGGTGCCTGGTAGAGCACAGGTGGTCAGTAGTTCTTAAGGGACCGACAACTGTCATGTGGACTTTATATAGATAGTGGATAACAAGGCCCCAAATGTTCGACTCTGGGGTAAAGATATCCAGAAAGGCTTCAAAGATAAGTAGACATTTGAATTCAGTCTTAAAAGATAAAAAAAAAAAAAAAAAAAGCAGAGCTAGCAGGGATGTGTGATGGTTAAGGCACTAGACTCCCACACAGACAACCACAGTTTAAGTCCCAGATATGATAGCTTGAAAATCACACTGGGCAGGTGTGCATGTATGCCCAGAGTCCCAAGAGGAGAGCAGAGGAGAAGGGACTGTGGCATGGCCATCCTCCTGGAGAGAAAGGATGTCTTCCTTTTCCTCTCTCTGTCTTGCTCTGACAAGTGTACACATTGTATGACAAAAACCTCGAAGAGAAAAGAAAAGTGAGAGAAAGATCAGCCAGTGGTGTGATGGTTGGGGAAGCTAGATCCTACATGGCCAACGGCATGGCTCAAGTCCTGGACCCAGAGGTTTAGAAAACACATTGAGTGCATGTGCATGTGTGCACAAAATCCCAAAAGTAGAATGGAGGAGATGGGATTGTGGTGCAGTCATCCTCACTGGGTTGTGCTTTCTCGCTTTCCCGTGTGTACGTGTGTGTGCATGCGTCTAGTGAGCGCACATGCTCTATGGCAATTTAAAAAAAAAAAAAAAGTGAGAAAGAACTTTTCGCGGTGTGGGAGAACAGGTTTAAAGACTGAGAGAAAAAGGTTCTTAATATGGGCACTCTGGTAGAGTGTGATCATGGACCTTGTACCACAAAAGGTGTGTGAAATTTACCTTCAGAAGAATGAGCAACCAGTGAAGTGCTTTACGAGAGGATTGCCATGATCAGAATTGGGCTTGGAAAAAAAAAGTCGTTTTGCCCTCGGAACAGAGGATGGATGCGAGAAGGTAAGACTAGGAGTAGGCAGACCAGGGAGCTAACTGTTGAAATTGTAGCTGAGAGAAGTGTTGAGGCCTGAGTTCTCAAGGGGCTAGGGCAGTGAGACAGGAGAAGTGGTTCCCCTTCATGGTAAACACCGAATGCTTTAGAACACACAACACCCTTGTCAATTTTCAACTTGCAATCTGGGCTGCTTGTAGGTTCGAAGATGCCAGTAAGGAAGCTATAAAAATTTCCTTTTGGAATCCAACATTGTATAACTACCACCCACCCCTTTGTCATTCAAAAGGTCTTCATGGGGGCTGTTGTCAAAAGAAAAAAAAAGAAAAGAAAAGAAAAGAAAAGAAAAGAAAAGAAAAGAAAAGAAGGCAAGGAAGAAGGAGAAAAGAGAAAAGGAAAACTACAGGCAGTAGAGAAAAGTCGTAAAAAGAGAACACAAGAGCTGAAGAACGGAGCAGGTGCTGTGGAGCACTGCTGCCTGCCTCCTTCGGCGGCCGAGAGGCTGCATGCTCTGCTGCCAGGAAGGAAAACCCAGCTCTCTCCTGCTATAGTTATCATCGGTTGCCACTAGCTGGTCAGTGAGAGAACTTGGAAAAGCATCAGCTCTGAGAGAGAAGCATCTCCCTAATCCTGCTCTACCTCAAGGTGAGATATGACTCTTTCCTTTCATGGGAAAGAGCACACTTTTTCCACCCACCCCTGAGGACAGCTAGAATGAAAGGCAATGAGGCTTCCTCCTCCCCAAAATAAAACCCATCAGATCAGGTGCTCAGAAGAGATTGGAGCTAGCCAGCTGGATACTGGGCAGGAGAACAAATTCAATTTCCCTAAGGAGATTTTTTTGCCTAAGCTATTATTTGAGGGCCAGAGAGAGGAGGGAAAAGTGGTGCATGTAATGATGTTCAGCGATGTTACAGATACTGAGGTGGTTTAAACCATGAACGTCCTGTGAAAAGCGAGGAACTATGATGCAGAAGCACGGAGTGGGGTTCAAGACCACTGGGTTTAAATCTGAACCGTGAGTGCTTGAGTAGGTTTCTTACTTTCTTTGTGCCTCATGTAACCACATAAAATGGAGACTCTGTGATGCTGGGCGCCCCTCAAAGTGGATGGTTGTGGTAACAGTTTTTAGGGCTTCACCAGGCTGGTCACTGACACTGTCCATCCTACTCCATTTCAGGTACATGTATTCTGATCATCCTATGGTAGTCAAGGCCTCCTGTACAAGAAACAAGGGGCAAGAAGCAGAAGGCTTTGCTTGTCAGAGGCCTTGTCAAGCCCCCAGCCACATTTGCTGTAAATTAATTATAGAATGATTTGGGGGCCTGAAGGCTCAGGTCAAGAGAATGTTCAAGTTCTCTGTCAGACCAAAGCTTGCAGAGCTCTGCTGTCTCAGCTAGTGCCACTGATCCCCCCAGAAACAACAAACCTGGCTGGCCTTGACCAATCTGAGCATCTCTAGCAGCTGAAGTGCATCCTCTCCCCACCCTGTTGTTCTCAGTAACACTGCACTTTCTGAGGGCACACAACACGCTTTTATGTGCAAGTGTTATACATTTCATTGGCTTTGAGGAGGTAGGATATGGAGTGAGCGAAATGGATGAAAAAGGGAAGAAGATTCAGATAAGAGACTAATACACACCAACAGAAACCTTACACACAATGTCTCAGAACCCTGGGCCATTTCAGCAGAATGGGACCCTAATGTTCAAGTGCTATTCAGATACCTCATTTAGTGACAAGGGACCTGGTGCCCAAATGAGTGAACTCCAAACATTGCTTTAAACCTAGCCTTGTTTTGAGATATCAAGTTCTCTTTCCTCCCCATCCCCAAATCTCTATCTTACACATACAGAAAAGAACATTGGAATTGATGTTAGTGAATACTTGGTGGTCAGAAATGACTATAGAAGACACCGCTTACTACTATTCGTAATCAATTTTCCTCCCTCCAAATAAAGGGTGTTAACCTTTAGAATCAAATCAGAAACCAAAAATAGCAGCAGATAAGCAGATAGCCCAATGTCTCTCAAGGCTTGGTTCTTTCTCTGAATGGCTACCAAATCGCTATCTTGTCTCTGCTGGAACACTCTTACAGCATGATGGCAACACCATTAGGGTCAGCACTCTGAGTAGTTGGACAGCTCCATGGGACAGCTCCTCCACACCATTTTCCAGTTGCCAGAAGGCACAGGCTTTCTTCAGAGAGGGACAGAGAGAAAAATACAGGGAGAGGAAGAAAGCACCCCCAATGGGGCATAGTCACGTGACAATCCCTTCTCTATTTCTCCATCCCCTTGCAATCTTGGGCATGCACACGCAAGCAATGGGCATGTTTTTAAAGCTTCTGGAGCCAAAATTCAAACTGCAGTTCACTGTGTGGGATCAAGCTTCCTTTAACCAGCAGGCTACAAAGTGGGCCCAGCACTGTCCCTTAGTATTTACACCTTTTGAATATTCTTTAGAAGAAGAGAGAAATGAATGAATGAATGAATAAAACATATTCCTCACTTTGTGTTGACATTTGAAGGAAGCTTCTCCAGCCCTTTGTGAATTGCTCTTCTTACGCTAAACTAGATATCAAGTTCTCTTTCCTCCCCATCCCCAAATCTCTATCTTACACATACAGAAAAGAACATTGGAATTGATGTTAGTGAATACTTGGTGGTCAGAAATGACTATAGAAGACACCGCTTACTACTATTCGTAATCAATTTTCCTCCCTCCAAATAAAGGGTGTTAACCTTTAGAATCAAATCAGAAACCAAAAATAGCAGCAGATAAGCAGATAGCCCAATGTCTCTCAAGGCTTGGTTCTTTCTCTGAATGGCTACCAAATCGCTATCTTGTCTCTGCTGGAACACTCTTACAGCATGATGGCAACACCATTAGGGTCAGCACTCTGAGTAGTTGGACAGCTCCATGGGACAGCTCCTCCACACCATTTTCCAGTTGCCAGAAGGCACAGGCTTTCTTCAGAGAGGGACAGAGAGAAAAATACAGGGAGAGGAAGAAAGCACCCCCAATGGGGCATAGTCACGTGACAATCCCTTCTCTATTTCTCCATCCCCTTGCAATCTTGGGCATGCACACGCAAGCAATGGGCATGTTTTTAAAGCTTCTGGAGCCAAAATTCAAACTGCAGTTCACTGTGTGGGATCAAGCTTCCTTTAACCAGCAGGCTACAAAGTGGGCCCAGCACTGTCCCTTAGTATTTACACCTTTTGAATATTCTTTAGAAGAAGAGAGAAATGAATGAATGAATGAATAAAACATATTCCTCACTTTGTGTTGACATTTGAAGGAAGCTTCTCCAGCCCTTTGTGAATTGCTCTTCTTACGCTAAACTCATTACTTCCAGCAACCTTTCTGGCCAGAGGTCTGTCCCCTCACTCCTCCTGGAGGCTTTTCTCTCTGGGTACCCATTTGTACCTGTATTTTAAGGAACCTTTGCTGACCTATCCAAGATGGCATTTCAGATTGTGTCTTTTTCTTCCACCCAGGCTAACCAGTTTCCTGCAAAAAAACATCGTTTGGGGACAGACTTTAAGGACACTGAAGACCTGCTCATACAGGTGCTTTCAAAGACATGCTACTGAATGGAGCTTACTTCTTCACACTCCCTCCCTCAGACACACAGCATACTCCTCTCCTGTCAGGTTTACACTGCAAAGCAAATTACTAAGAAACGCTGACAATGAGTGGTTACTTAGTTATATAGCTTTTTCTCTCCTTGGCTAAATCAAGGCAAGTGGTAAACAGTCTGGCCTGACCACTATCAAGTGCAGGAAAAATGATGACATTTTCCTACTTGTGGGCATGAAAGCTAAATCCACAAGCAGACTCTGGGGCTGCCTGGGGGTAGACGAGGACTGAGTGACGTTCAGGTTTACCTCAGAAGCCCTGTGCTGGCAGTTGCTCATGTTGAAATTCTTTCTTTTTAATCAGTCCTTCCCAACACCCCCACGTTACCGGTAAAGGAAAAGAGTGAGAAGAAAGAGGAGCTAGTCAGAGTCACAGAGTAGGTCAGGGCACTTCAAGTTCATAGAAGCTTTACACCAAAGGATTATTTTAGGGCTCATCTACCCACTCATATTACTGCACAAAGAATTGAAGCTCTGAGGGATAAATGACTTATTCAAGGTCACAGTGAGCCAGAGATGAGATTTCCATATCCTAACAAATATCCAGTTCCCTTGCTACAATTTAGCATTAAATTTCTCCTCAATTTGTCTATTAAATGTTCAAGACCTAGATCAGGTCCTTTCCAGTCCAAGTCTATAGAGATATCTTCCCCGATGTCACAGGATGTATCATTTCCATCCTTCATTGATAGCATTCATAGAATGCCCTTTGACATCCCTTAAGTCATGAAACTTTGAGCCGGTCAAGTCATTGGACGCCATGTAACTCATGTTTCACTTTCAAACTCTCATACTTAAGCTCAGGAATGTAGCGGAAGTATTTCGGGGGAGAGGTTTTATGATGTGGGTGATTGTTAAGCCTCTCTACAGGGTTCTGCACCAGGGGCTGCATTAATAACCTATTTGGTTCAGAAGGCCAGTTTAGCAATCACCAAAAATGTAGATGCTCTCCAGACTGGGGTTCCAATTCCAGGTCTGCCCTTTACTAAATGTAACTTAGGACTAGGCACTTGACCTCTCTAAGAATGCTTCCTCATCTGCAAATGAGAGTAACAGTCATGCCCACTCCATATATTTTAGGTGAATTAATAACAGAAGGCGAGAGTAAAGCTCTTAGCACCACATTAAGGATTCAATAACTTTTGCTATTCCTTGATCACTTTCAGGGAAATCCACTTTGTCAATGTCATTGACTTAATAATCAGATTCTAAGGAAGAGGGCCAGGCAGAGAAACTTGGGGGCTCTTTGATATCTGAGGAAAACTTTCAACTACATAAAGCAGGCCGGAGGTTGGTGGGGACAGTAAAAAATTAAAAAGAAAGAAACCCAAAGAAATCTTCATTTCAGTCTGGGCGTCACCAAGAATAGAGCCAATAATCCAAAGAAGAGACAGCATGAAGGGAGGCAGGGCCAGGTATGAAAATGACTTTAGTGAAGAGGAGTTGTAGACAGTTTATCCAAAATTACCTTGAGGTCCAACTGGACTCAGTAAAATGGGAATTTGTTTGTTAGTTCCCCTGTGAGGTCAGAAATGTTTTCACACTACCAACTCAGAGCCCAGGACCCAAAGCATGACCAGAGGGCTTTGGTAGACACCACCACCCCCTAGTGGTGGTTCTGCACTCCCCACTATTTGGGGAGGGTTTGTCATTTACCAACTTTGCACGCCCAGCTGTGGTACACACCATCTTCATATACTCTAAACTGACAGGCTAGGCATGAAAGCCTCACCCAGCTTGCCAGAGACAAACACTAAGCAGTATATTTACAAGATCTGGGAACAGGAGGGGGCTGCCTGGGTACCTTGGGGCAGAGAGGGCCACGAGGACATACAGAACCCTTCCCCCACTGCCACCACCAGCCCTCATTTCCAGCCAGTCTGGCCCTCCCAGAGCTCATTGTGCACTCCGTGTTTACACACAAACAGTCGAAGACCAACACAAATAAAAAGCCCACGTCTCCCTACACAGCTCCTGCTATACCCAGCCATCTGGTGACTACCTCGCTAGCCAAATCCCCATAGGGAACGCCTTGAGCTGCCAGTCCAGGGCGCTGAGGGAGAAGAAGGACATGAGAATACAATTCCCTGAATGTATCCACAGGGCTCAGTGCTGCTGAGGAGGGCAGGACCCCACCATGCCACTGGGCAGGCAGTCCCCCAGCCACAGGCTCAGCAGCTGTGCCTCAGAGAAGGTGGAAGGCTCCAACTGGAGGCTGTCAGGAGCCTCTAGGTGACACCCGAGTCCTGGGGGAGTGGAGACTTGCAGGTCTTCACCCAGTTCCTCACTCAGCTTGCCCCAGGCTCTCAGTCACCATCACCTCCTGAAATCCAAAGTTAAACATGGTGGGATTGCCAGCCCAGGAATTCAGGAACACCTCTATGTGGACCTGGTCCTCCGCATCCTTGAGATTCTGGGGACTGTCTCCACAGAGAGGCCCCTCTCCCTTCCCTCCTCATTTGAATTGTCATGGGGGAGAGGGATAGCTTTCCATTCCTGACCTCTCAGAGAGTAGACGGATGAATGAAAGAAGAATAGGACTGGAAGGGGTGGCACAGGGACACATCCTATGAGGATGGAAGGGTCCCTCTAGCTAGGAGATGGTAGGAGCTATCAGTGATCATGAGGTGAGCTCTGGGCCTTAAGAAACCCCATCTCCACCGCACCTTCTCAGGTGCACGTGGGAAGGGCTACTGGTGTTTGTGCGTACGTATGTTAGTGTGCGCGCGAAAATGTCTGTGTGTTGTGTGTGTGTGTCTTCGCGCGTATGCTCGAGTGTGTGTGTGCGCGTTGTATGTGCGTCGCACGCCAGACGCACCGCCGCGGGAACTCCCCGGGGAATCTGCAAGGCGCTCTCCAGCCTGGCCTCGGAGAAAGCTCAGCCTGCTCAGGTTACAGCCAACGGGAGACACCGTACAGGGCACCGTACAGGGCCGAACCCAGAGGCTCAACTCAGACCACAGGGGCACCTGGCGCTCGCTCAAATCGCCAGAGGCAGTTCCCATAATGAAAAAGGGGGGTGGAGGGAGGTCACAAAAAATACATGGAAAAACAACAGGGCTCTCCGGAGAGTGGAGTCTGGCCCACTGGTCACTCCGTGGGGTTTCTCGGGTGAGCAAGGAGTTAACCTACAAGGTTCAGGATGGCATCCTGAAGGTGCTGACCACCGAGGTCCGTCACCACCGCCATGCCCCAGCGGGATTCCGCAAAGGCGAGGACCTTAGCTGAGCGATCAGGAGTCTCGGGGCGAGCCCCTGGCGCCTTATAGGCGTTGTTGTTGGTCAGACTCAGACAACCAATCGGGCCCCGCGCCCCCAAGAGGGGAGGGGAGAGCGAGCAGCAAGCGCGGGAGAGCTAAGGGGGAACAACATTTTTGTAAACGCTCTCTGAGATAATTAAGCTATCAATTACCCGGGTGGGAAATCAGCCTCGCTTCCCACCGCTCCGCGCAAGGGCCGACTCCTCTGGGATTCGCGCTGGGAACCAGCAGGCAGCAAGCTGCTGGCGAACTTTCTGATTAACTTTTCCGTTTGAGACCCTCACCCCCACCGGTCCCTTCTTCCCTACTTATTCCTGCCTTTAAGTTATCATTACTATTATTATTAGCCGGGTGGGCGAGCTGCGAGGACAAACCCGCTGTGGGCTGGGATGGGGCGAGGAAGGCGAGGGCGCTATCGGAGGTGGAGGGACCACTAAAGTGCAGACCTTAGGCTCAGACTCTCAGACGTTGGAAATCACTCAGTCCTCTCCAAGCCCATTTCACAGATGGCCAAAACTGAGACTCAGAGAGGGGAAGCGACTTGGCCAAGGTCACCCAGTACATACAGAAACTGAGCTTTTGCGGGCTGGGTGATTCTATACCGAGCAACTTTCTTTCGATTCTCCAGAAAACCTATCTGGAAGGGCAGAGCCCATAACTCCGAACCTAGAGCGAGCGAGGGGGCGGTAACCGCGGGCGGCCAGGGCCCTGAGGCGCAGTGGGCGGCTGGCCGGTGAGCCGGCGTCGGAGAGGAGGGCTGTCCTGGCTCCCAGCCGGGGCACACTCTGATTTGGGTCTGCGGCGTCCGGGATGGATCCGGCAAAGCTCAACGTCAGGCCTGAGAGGCGGAGGGGCCGGTCTCCACTGCGGGCGGGTGGCGCGCCCCCCGGCCACCAGCCGAGCACTCTCCAGGACCTCCTGCCCCACACTCCTTTCCAACCACCTGTGCAGCCTAAGGGCCCCTCAGCTGCCCTCTGGCAACCCCACTCGGGGCAGCCCAGGGCGGGGATCCCCAGGGCGCCCCCACCGGGCCGGCCTCACTTAGGGGCTCCGGGTTCCTTGGGGTGCCGCGCGTGCGGGCGCCGAGCCTTACCCAGGGTGAAGAAGGGCAGCTCGGTGTTGTCCAGGTCGTCCTGCACGGCGATGCGCCCGGGCAGCTCGTTACGCACAAAGAGCAGGAGGCGCGACTCGGCGGCGGTGCCGGCAGAGCCGGGAGAGCCCGGG
>NW_006159542.1:8673103-8682173 GCF_000334495.1 Tupaia belangeri chinensis
GCTGTCCGCCCCCCCTTCCCTGACTCCCCCCGCAGACCCCGAGCGTTTCGGAGGCTCCGCCCGGCCTCGTGCTAGTCCCAGCCGCTTCCTCTCCTTTCCCAGGATCCCCCAATGCCGCCCTCACAATGTTCTCGGGTCACACCACCACTCCTTAAATGCCTAACACCTAGGGACCCCTTGAATCTGGTCACAGCCCCGTTGCTCAACCCAGCCCTCCTGGCTTCACCCCACCCTTGACTCAAACCAGACGGTGCACCTAGGGGCGCGCCTCAGCCCAGTCTTGCTCAAGGCCCCGCCTTCCTGAAGGTAGGGAGCGCCCCTGGATAGGCAAGACTTAACTTTATCTCCCTCCTGCCCAAGAACAAGTCCTGTCTTCAATCCCCTACCCTTGTCTAGTCCCTGAAATAACTTCCTGCGTCTTCAGAGCCTCTTCCCCAGCCACTTGCCCAAGACTAGAACATTCATTCTCTAAGTGCCAGGACCTCACCTCTCCCCTCCATCCGGGTCTCAGTGGTTGCACTGAGAAGGGTCCTCCGGTCGAACTCCACCCTCTACGCACCTCTGGCCAACCCCCCACACCCCCCCCCCCCCCCCCCCCCCGCCGCTGCCGGCTGCTCTGGTCCCAGCTGCCGCCCAGCAATCCAGCCCACTCACGAGTTTTTATTTTGGATCCCTGCTCCCAGCCTGGAACGGCTCTGCTTGGCTGCTTCTGCTCTGTGTGTGAAATTCCTGAAAAGGGTGCGAGGTAGGGACCTACTCCGTGTACTCCTGGCTCCCGGGTTTTGGATCCTCTGCTCAATTTGCTCAATTTCCAGACCAGCGCTCCCCTCACCCCTAAGACCTTATTCTCTAGATTCAAGCTGAGCTGTCAACCCAAGTCCCCAGACAAGGCAACTTTTGGCCCTTGGGCTGGTTTCATCTCTGACCCAGGAAGTAGTCACCGCTGCAGCGATCCAGTGCTGTGGTCGGCCCCCTGCCCACACACACTCCCCTACTTTTCTTCATCTTGCCTCTCTCTGTTCTCTTTCATCTCTCCATTTATATCTTTCTTCCTCATCTTGACTTTAATCTTACAAATGCTTCCTCCCTATAATTTGTGAGCCATTTCCTACCTCCATCTAGCTTGCCTACGTGCACCTTACATGCCTCTCTGTACATTAACTCTTCTTAGTTCTCCCCTCTCCTGCCTTTTTCCGTCTTTCTATCTTCAAGTCTTCAAATGAATTGCTTTTTCTCCTCTGTCACCACATGATTTTTTATGATTTTGGATAAAGGCAGAGGGCCGAAAGTAAGAAAAACAAAACCGGTGTGTGACCTTGGACTTAGTAATGCTGTTTACTGAGCATCCCCCGTGTGCTAGAAATGCACATGCTAGCTTTTATACAGAACCATAAATCCAGTGAAGTTGGCCACTGTGATTCCCATTCTTCCTATGAGAAAACTGAGGTCAAAAGGTCAGTGAAGGGAAGGGACTTTCCAAGGTCACACAGCCAGTTAGCTGAAGAACTGAGGTTTGAACTCCAGGCTTCAAAGCTTTGGCTGTTTCCATGAAATCAACTTGTCCTCAGTGACCTTGAAAAGCTCACCCATAAAAGATGCTATAAAAGGCAGGTCTGTGTGAACTCCGTGACATTAGTTTCTGCTCGCGTAAGTAAGATATGCTGCTTTTGTCTCAGTTTACTAATATTGAACCTAAGGAAGGTGTAGAGAATCTAGCCCTTCAAGTCCTCTGCTTCTAAACTGGCTCCTGCCTCTATGATGCCTGTTCCAGTTCATTTACTCCTCCAAAATATGTCACCCTGCCTCCCTCAGTCTCTCCTTTGTACCCTTACAATTCGCCACTATCCTCCGCAATGGGGCTTTCTGATTCTCTATGCCCCTTTCTTCAAATATGCTGACATAGTCCATTTATAGAAATGCACACCAGGAAAAAAGGGCTCCCTTATGTAAGGCAGAGTCTGCGCAAGTCCTTCATGGACCTCTGATATAAAGGGCTTCAAATAAGACCAACACTTTCATTCATTCATTCACCACCAAGTATCCAGGATGCCTACCAGGCCCTATATGGGGATGCAGAGATGGATAAACACAGCTCTTGCCCGTGGAGAGCTTATAATGATGAGGGCAAAGGCGTTGAGGTACACAGAAATATCTCAGGTATCAGGCAGGCATGTGTTTCCTATATGAGGTGCTTTGCAACTTCTGCTTGGAAGGATCAAAGAAAGCCTCCCAGAGGTGAAGGCATTGGAGTTGAGCCATAAAGAATTAGTAGCCTGAGAGTGGGCATTCTAGCTTAGAGGTGGCATTTGACATTCTTTGCAACTACTTAGCATTTGAATGAATTCCCTTCCAAGGGAGGGTTCCACCATGAAGAGGCTGAAATTCCTAGATACTTTCTCAGACCCCCAGTGCAGTTAAGACTTGAGCACATGACCCAAACTTCACCAATCAGATTCACCCACTCTAGATACTGTAAAGAAAGCCAAAAACAGGATGGGTTGGGAGCAAAAGTGACAATTGGGGCAGTTACATCGGATTTCACTGTTGGTGCCAACAATTCTTTTCTTTTTTTGGAGAGATTTTCACTATAGGGCGCATGCGCTCGCCAGACAGACAGAGAGAGACATAGAGACAGGGAGAAATCACCCCCCAGGGGGGATGGTCACACCACAATCCCTTCTCCTCCCTTCTCCTCTCAGGATCTTGGGCACACACGCACATGCGCCCGGCGTGAGTTTTATGCCACCGGTCTGAAACGTGAACTGCGGTCGACTACGTGGGAGTCCAGCGACATAGCCATTACGCTAACTGCTGGTTCCCGGTGCCAGCAATTCTAATGGTACTGCTAATACCAGTCTCAATGGTCTCAATACTGTGCATTTCTCTACTTATGCCTGGCTGCAATTGCCACAAAAGCTCCACCAGGCCAGTCTGTGCTGTGATTTGCAACGGTGCTCCTGACTTCGTGGACTTGAAGCCCAGATCCCCTGCCCATTGAGGATTCGAAGTAACCCAACACCAGTTTACTGAATTTTGTTTCTGCTGAAATTATTCAGAATTTGTTTCTGTTGCTTGCAACCTAGACACCGGCCTGAGAACGCAGAATGTAGAACAAATGGAGGGCAAAGTTGTGAAAGGAAATGGACTAAGTTCCTTAAGAGGGAGAGGGAGTAATTGAAGACAAGACAGAAAAGGCAGGCAAGGAGTACCATCTTTACCTGGCAGACAGTGTAGAATCGGGAATGACCACGAGAAAAGAAATCCTATTTCTGAACACATATTCTGTGACTTCAGAGCTTCATGTGATGTGTCAATGAATGATGATAATTCCTGCCTTATGGTGGTTGTGAGGCTTCAGAAGTAATTATGCAAAGTGCTTAACACATAGTAGGTGCTCAATAAATTATAACTACTGCTTTGATATATAATCCCGCAACATCTGGAGTAAGGCTTGTTATCTGCATTTGATAGATGTGAAATCTGAGGCTCAGGGAAGCTAAGAAACTTGACTTTGATCATGTCGTTATCAAGTGGTGGAATACGAGTGTGCCTGACTCCCAAATCCCTGCTCTATCTGCCGTGACATATGTCCTGCCTTGTTGTACCAGCACATCCTGACCTTTTTTTCTGATATGCTACCACTTCCTTACTCTTACTCTAATTCCAACAGCCACCATCCTTCTCCCCTTTAGCCCCTCTCTTCCCTTCTTCTCCCTCTTCATTCAGTTAACATTTCATACTGATTTAATTTATTCTCCTCTAGAGTGCCTGTATCCCATCTCTGATTCCACAGATCTGGCATTCCTTTTTTTTTTTTTTTTTTAAGAGAGGTTTTTGCTATAGGACGCGCGTGCTCGCCAGACAGAGAGATAGAAAGCGAGAAGTCACCCCCCAGGGTGGATGGCTACACTGCAATCCCTTCTCCTCCATTCTCCTCTTGGGATCTTGGGCACACACGCACACGTGCCCAGCATGAGTTTAAGCCGCCGGGTCCAGGACTTGAACCGCGGTTGACTACATGGGAGTCCAGCGACATAGCCATTACACTAACTGCTGGTCCCTGACATTCCTTTTTATACTAGCTCTTTCCCACCCCTCCTAACAAATGCTGCTTCTTGCTTTATCTTTAATATTTGCCTTTCTAGGTAATTTTGTAATATTTCTTCCCTTCCTCCTCCACTTCTCCATATTCTTCATACCACCTGGCTGAAGTAGCCTAGGATAGTTGGAAAAGCAGGAGCCAGAGAAGCTGACAGGCCTTGGTTTTTATTTTATTTTTGCTGTTTACCTACTGGATCAAATCACTTCACAGCCCCTACTAGGCCATTTGTAAAATCAGGAGAGTGGTACCCACTTCTCAGGATTGTTATGGGGATTAAATGAGATCATATATATATATATATATATATACATGAAATGGTCTAGCCCATATGAGGCAGTCATTAATGTTGTAGGTAAATCCAATCATCGTGTGTTTTCTCACTTGTTCCATCTCCAGTCATATGTCACATGATCCCCAGCACTACCACTAGGTTCTAGCCATATTGACAACTTTTCTGTCCCAGGGGTATTGTAAGCTGTTTCCATGGCATGCTTACACAGAATCCTCCTTCTGCCCAGAGAGATCTCCCTCCAGTCTTTACCTAGCTCTCTTTCATGAATCTGTAGGTCCATCTAATAAAAACATTTTCCCTAAGTTAGCCCCTCTCTGTGTTCCCTTCATGTCCTTGCATATCTCCTTTCAGTTTTAAAAAGCATACTCAGTCCATATTTTATATATACATAGACATTAAATTACAGGGCATGGAAACACATGAGAGACTGAAAGAGAGAGAGAAGAAAAGTGAGATAGCACCTCCCATGGGGGATGGTCATGACACAATCTATTTTCCTCCACTCTTTCAGGATTTGGGGCACACACATACCCTGCCTGGTATATTTGGCAAACTACTGGGTCTGGTATTCAAAGCATACAGTTGACCATGGGAAATGCAGCTGCCTTCACCACCACTGGCTGGCCCCAGTCCATATTCTAATAAATGTCAAATTATTAGTATATTGATGTATTTTCCCCATTAGATTGGCAGCTCTAAGATATCAAAGATTAAGTGTGTTTTGTAACCTGTGTGTCCATAAGTGTAGTAACCAACTTAGGGTCAAAACACAAAATAAATATCTTGCCAATGAATGATCACGGTACTGAATTTTTCCTTTAAGACAGGCACTGTACTGGGCACTAGCTATACTTTCTCACAGAATACAATAGACTCTCCTTTTGGATGCTACAATGAAATTATTCCTCCTATCATCCTTTTGTCTTTCTGCTTGTCTCTTCTTTCTGTCATTCCTTCTTTCTTTCCTTTCATCCTCTTTTTCCAGCTCCCCATGACTCAAGTAATTTTTGAACAGTCTTTCTTCTTTCAGCCTCAAGAGGATCTCTAGAACACATATGAACTCCCAACTCTAGCTCCTGTTTTAGCTCTACTCTATCTAAGCTCAATCTTCAATCAATCCTCTTCATACCCAAGAATCTTCACCATTTATTTTCTCTGGATTCAATTACTGCCTTCTGTGTAATTCGCTGTGTCCTTTTAATCCTGCTTTGCTTTCTGCAACACGTTGACTCTATTCATCATTTGGTGTATCCTGTTTCCTTCCCTTCCCTTCAGACACCATCTCGTCTCCAGACAATCTCCTGGCCTTAGGTCTGCCAACCCCTCAGCATCTTGACTCAAACAGAGCCTACCTCCATCAGCTGGTTTAGCCTTAGGTCTGCCAACCCCTCAGCATCTTGACTCAAACAGAACCCACCTCCATCAGCTGGTTTAGGATCAATGATAAGATTAAGTGACTCTTAAAGCGTTTTCTTTTATGGTAGATGGATCCAAAATAGATGACTACAAATAGATCTATTGCTATCTTCTATTTCTTCAACTCAGAAACTTCTCCTGGTCATGTAAGTCCATATTCTTTTCTGTATTACTTACTAATTGACTGACTTTAAATGAGACTTATCATCTCTCTTAGCCTTAATTTCCTTTCCTGATGCATGGGTAATAGCAAGGTCGCATAACCCAGAACTGTAAGTAGAAAGGCCCAAATAGCATATATATGGCACATAGTAGGTCATCCATTAATAGTAGCTTGGTTTTTCCTCCAAGTATCTTTTTTATTTGGTAGGTTTGTGACCTCTGTCTCATTACTTTTATCTCTCTATTTCTCATTTCCATTTACAGAACATTTCCACTATATCTTGGTTAGAGAAAACTTTTACCATTGTCTCTAACTTCTCTTTCGTGAAAAATGAAAGGATATTTTAATCACCGTTGTCGTTCTTCATTTCTACTTGCATCTGTTTGACTGATTTCTGCTTCAACTCAGTACTTCTCTGACTAAAAAAATTCCCTTAACAATTCTCAAATTTATTATCTTTTACCTCCAGCTCATACCTTTCACTGCCTCCTACTTTCCCTGTCCCCAGTCCTCTAAATCAACCCCTTCTTGTTCAGTGATTTACTGCAGTCATTTCATATCCTTCTTAGAGTCAAAATCCTCACAATACACTTTGAAAGTCTCTCTTTTCCCATTCATCCTTTTGCATTTTCTTTTTCAAGTCCTCTCATCTTTAATTCATCCCCATCATTCATTTGCTTATACCCAAATCTCTGTACCTCTTTGCCTACTTAATCATTTAACCTATTTGTGTTTCCATCCTCCTTTGTTAACACTCATCATCTTTCACTATTAACATATGGGTGATGTTTCTTTGAACCTCTTATTTTTACTTCTATTTATTTATTTATTTTGCTATATAGCATGTGCACTTGCTAGAGAAAGAGAAAAGGAGAGCGAAAAAATGAGAAATCAACACAAGGAGGGATGACTATGCCACAATCCCTTCTCTAATCTCCTCTCAGGATTTAGGACACAAACATAAATGCATCTAGCCTGTTTCTCAAGCCACCAGATCTGGGACTTGAACCATGCTGTTGGTCTTGTGGGATCCAGCCACCTTACCCATTATACCACCTGGCTGGCCCCAAACTTCTTCTTTTTACACATCCGAATGCTGATATCTTTTCAGGATCCTCTTTCTGGGTCCTACTGACCCTTCCTTTCTCAAATCTTTTCTCTCTGGGACCCCACTTCAGTTGAGAGTGGCATAAGGCCTGCAGTGTCTGCTCTGTATTTATTCAAGCAGAACTGCTAACCTTGTGCATTCGAATGTATATTACTGATGAAAAGCTTAAGCTTTATTTTCTGCTATGGAGTACTAGGTTGTTTTCCTTTCTGCAGCATGTTATTTCTATTATTATATTTTAAACTGGTGAAAGCAGTGTCAGCATAGAATCACTGTTTCCACGACATTTACTGGATGCCTACTACATGTTAAGCACAAAGCACATTTTATTTTTCTTATATGGCCTGCAATATGCTGGGCAATTTATATCAAATAAAGTCCTTCAAACTTTTGGAAGATAAAGACAATATAGAATAAGAGCTAAGAATTTCATGCTTTTACACCTGGGATGACAATGACCATTTTGCAGGAATGTTATTTAATGTTTGTGTTTTCAACTAACTTATAGCTACCATGACATTCTTGTTTCCACCTGCCTGGCACATCTTAGGTCATCCATTATTATTGTTGAATTAAAAAAAATGAAAGAGAGAATACATATTAAAAATCCAGTTTCGGATCAGCAGGTGGTATGGAGGTTAAGGCAGCTGGTTCTCACATGGTCAACTGCACGGTCTGAGTCTTGGACCTGGCACCTTGAAAATCAGGCCGGGTGCATGTGCATGCATATCCCAAATCCTGAGAGGAGAATGGAGAAAAAGGTGTGATCATCTCCTCTGGTGGGCAGCGGGGGGCAGGGTGTGATTTCTCACTCCGTCTCTCTCCAGAGAGTACACATGCCCCAGGGGGAAAAATATAAAAAAGAAGAAAAAGGTCCAATTTCTTGCACATGACAAGACTAGTTTGAAAGTTCAGCTCTGCCATTCAATAACTGTGTGACCTTGAACATAAAAAGAGAGAGAGCAGATATCTGCTAATAATCTGTATCTTTAAACTTTATCGATGTATGCTATTTTATACATGCTGTGTTTAAGCTTGACATAATATTATTTAGCAATACTCAGAGCTGGGCAAGTCAAGCTTCAAATTCCATCTCTCTGACTAGCTAAATTTAAGGCTTTATGCAAGTTATCAATCTCTCTAAGTACCACATATGAGAACAATACCACCTCTCCACTGTATTCAAGAACTGGTGCTGGTTTGGTTGACGATCTTAGGTGAACTCCTAGGACTACCTGTACTTTCTACTATACTAAGGATCTTATCCCTGACTCTTAACTCTAAAGACTTTCTACTGTTTCTTCCACTATCCTAAGGAGCTTTCTGTAAACTTAACTCCAAGAACCATGCCCAGATGTGTCTCAAGAAGGCAGAGGCCACCCCCCCCAACTCTTGACCCACTTACCAAGCTATATTTGATGACTATTGTGTGATAATCCACAGACTCAGCAAGGCTGGGGCTCTGTAGGTTCCTTATGTCTCCTGAAGCCTCAGCCTCACTCTGTCTCATTCTAAGAGGCTTTCAGTGAAATCAATGGGAAATTATGGGAAGTCTCTGTTCTCAAATCTGGGGCATATTTTCTTTTATTTTTCTTTTTTATTATCTTCTTTTCTTTCTTCTTCTTTTTTAAACTGAGGCTCTAGTTTACAAAGAGAAATATAGGAAATATTTCAACTCGAACAACCTCTCTCTCTTTCTCTCTCCCTCCCTTCCTTTCTCTTTATCTCTTTCTTTTCTCCCATTCCTTTTATTCCCTCCTCCCACCTCCTTCATTCTCTTCTCCTTCTTGCAGTACTATGGAGTACTGTTTTCCAGGAATGGAGATAACACTGATAAATAAGACATGTATGGTCCCTAAACTCATGGAGTTTATGGCCTAATCAAGAAATAGATAAACACAAATAACTATATGGTTACAGGTTTTTTATTTTATTTTTTTGAAGAGGTTTTTGCTATAGGGCACAAGTGCTTGCCAGAAAGACAGAGAC
>NW_006159542.1:8682218-8720481 GCF_000334495.1 Tupaia belangeri chinensis
CACACACCCCAGGGGAGATGGCCATGCAGCAATCCCTTCTCCTTCATTCTCCTCTCAGGATCTTGGGCACGCACTCACACACACCCGGTGTGAGTTTAAACCACTGGGCCCAGGACTCGAACTGCAGTCGACTACGTGGGAGTCCAGCGACATAGCCATTAGGCCAACTGCTGGTCCCTGGTTACAAGTTCTTAAATACTGAAAAATAATGTGAATCTATAAAATGGGCTAATGAGAGAGAGACTAATTTATGTCTGAGTGCCAGGTAATACTTTTCTGAGAAAGTGATCATTCATTAGAAATGAAGAAAGATAAGTAAGAGTTGTTATGGCACAGTTAGAATGGGAGTGGCCGGGAACAGTGTGTGTGCATGTGGGGGGGACGGGAGCTCAGGTGGGAATTCCAGGCAGAGGGAACCACAGTGCAAAAGGCCCTAAGGGACAGTGTGACAAGATCTAGCAGCCAAATATCTCAAGTCTGTGTGACCAGAGAGTTCAGAAGAATGACTAGAAAACAACGATTTCCAGAAAGTTAGTAGGGTTTAAATTATTTAGGACTATGTAGGCCTTGATAAAAAGTTTGAATTTCGTTCTATTTTCAGTAGAAAGTTATTGGCAATTTTAAGTAAGGGAATGGTATAGACAAATATACATGTTTAAATGCTACTTTGGCTTTAGGTAGAGAATGTTTTTGAGTAGTGCAAGAGAGGATAAAACAGACTAAAAAGGAGCCTGGCATAGCCAGCTTCCCATGCATAAACCTGTCCAGGAGAGGACCATAGCAGAGACTCTATCTCTGCTAAAACTACCTTTGGTTGGCTCTGACCAATAGGTTGTCCTGATGTATATCTTTCTTGTTGAATCTGTCACTTGTTGATTCAAGTTCTGCATTCGAGGAAGTCAAACAGAACAAGTTTCCTGCAAAATGTCCAGGTATCTAAAGGCTTCCATCTTTCCCTCCTTCTCAAGGAATGACTGTCCCTGTTAGTACCTAACACGATTCTCTGCCTGAGTATTTGAAAACACAAGGAAACAAACAACTCCCCCCCATAAAATAAAATACAACAACACAAAGCAATGATTAACAACAACTTTCATTTACATTGAATGCTTCAACATTTGTCATCTTTTCTTCTTGAGAGATTTTTGCTAAAGGGCGCATGCGCTCACCAGAGAGACAAGAGAGAAATGGAGAGATAAAAAGTGAGAAATCACCCCCAGGATGGATGGCTGTGCCACAATCCCTTCTCCATTCTCCTCTCAGGATTTTGCGCATGCATGCACGCACACATGCCTAGCATGAGTTTTAAGCCACCAGGTCTAGGACTCGAACTGCCGTCTACTACATGGGAGTCCAGGGATGTAACTATTATGCCATCTGCTGGTCCCAACATTTGTCATCTTAACATTTGAGTTCCATACAGCCTGTGATCCAACAGGATAGGACGTTTTAACTTCAATTTATAAGTAGCAAGAAGAACATTAAGAAATGTCATTTGCCCCAAATCAGACAGATACTAGGTGGTAGAACTGAATCCTGAATCTAGTCTTACAATTCCTACTCCAACTTTCTTTTCACCTTAAAGTAAAAGACAGCAAGGATGGGGGGGTAAGCGCATAGATTCTGATGTAAAATTCATTGTCTAAATTCAAATTTTGACTCTGACACTTGCTATGTGATCTCGGGAAAATTACTTAACCTCTCTGAGCTTTGGTTTCTTCATCTGAGAACAGCTAGCATTCCTACCTAATGGAATTGGATGAGGACTAATGAGATAATAGATTAAAAGCATGAAATACAGGGACTAGCCTATTTTAATCATTAATAAACATATAATCAATAAATGTTAGCTATTCTCAATTGTTTATCTTTGTTTAACGCAACAGTAGAGAAATAAAAGTTGCTACAGGTTTAGTGTAAGGTAGTTTGGCTTAGAATATGAACTTTGCCATGATGTTATGGATAAAGTGTTTACCTTGGTCCTTCATCCATAAAGTGAACAAAGCCAATAAAAAGCAAATTTTACAAATAACAAGAGAAATTACCTAGCACCAAGAACTCTACTTGGTAAGTGTTCGTTTTCTTCTCTATCTTTGATTTAATATAATTTTCCCTAGGAAGAGTTCTCTAATCCCTAGGTTGGATTAGGCACCTCTCCTCTCTGCTCTCTTAGCCCCTTGCATTTACCTGGAGAACGAGATCACGCATTTAAAGTAGGTACTTGTTTGTCTCCACCTTCAGATTGGAGCTGCTTGGTGTGCCATGTACTCTATGAGCGCTTTGCAAAAAATAAGATATTTAATCTTTATGTGAACCCTAAGAAGAAGGTATACAATCTTACCCTCACCCCCAATTAGGACCTAAGGCAAGGTGTGATTGAATCACGCCTCAGGTGACATGGCTGACATAGAAGAAATGCTCCCTTGTTTTTTTGTTGTTGAATCATTGCAAATGCGGTTCCAGAGAAGTCACTCTTATGACTTCCTATTTAAAAAAACTCACCGATTCACCATGATTTCTATACTGATATTTTTTCTATCTCAGATGATTCATTGATTGATTGATGAACAGACTCCACCACCCAAATGTAAAATTTAAGAGCAAAGGAATTTCACCTGTTTTATTTACTGTGGTGTTCCCAGCTCATAGGGTAGTTAGTTCCTGACACATAGGAGGTGCTTAATAAGCATTTGTTGAATAAATAAATAAAAGAATGCATTTATTAATTACTGAGTTTATTTTGTAACTTAAAAGCAATGGCTTATGTCAAACCATATGTTTTTGTGTTCTTGTGAAAGTTAGTGGCATTTTAAGCTGAAAGCAAACTAGGGGGGAGACAAAGACTGTAGATACAGAAAAACGACTCCCTTCTGCCTTACACTAGGTCTTCTGAACTTTCAGTGACATCACTTATCTTTGAGCAGCTAGCCAGCAGCTGGAGAGATACTTTCCCCTTGGAAGGGAGGAGGGGATATCTGCTCAAGGTGACAGGAGGGAAAAGCCAGAGAAAGATGCATAGGAAAGAGATATACTGCAGTCATGGCATTAAGCCTGAGGTTTGAGATACCCACTAAGATTCACTGGGAAAAAATAATACTTGAAAAAAGTGTAATGTCTAGTATTTATCACCTCAGTCTACTGGTAGTTCATTCTCCCTGACATCTATGGAGATTCTTAGGAACTAATATATTGTCCAACACCTACCCTGCCAATGCGCTGTGCACTGTTTTCTGTTGGTTTTCATTCTCACCTGTTATTCTTTAATTAATTTTGTTGTACTGGGTCTTATATAACCCATTAGCATGATATTCAAGTTCCTAAATAACCTTTCTGATCTACTCTTATTATTTTTCATTCTATAACCTCTGCTCTCATCAAAATAAATGTCTTTATGGTCTCTGTTACACACTCTAAATTTCCTGTCTAGATTATTTTCCCTCATTAGCACTCTGTATGTATATACAACAGTCACCTTTTAAGGCTATTTTTGATTCTGATAGCATCCTTTATATACAATAGTCTTTTTTCTTTATATGTCATTTTTGTGCACTTATTACATATACTCTTTTCTATCACATATGATATCTGTCATCAAGACTATGATGCATTATATTTTTGTCCAGCAAGTATTCATTTCCTTTATCCTCTCATTTTCCAAGGGGCCACTGATGTTTAGCTTGGCAATGCAACTTGTATTGGTCAGTGAGATAGTCACTGCCACACGGGGGACCAGGGTTTCTGTAGTGGGACTACCTCTTGAGTTTTCCCCACTGCCCTGGCTGGAACGTGCACTACCTAACTTACTGGTCCAAGTGGAGTGATAGACATGGTGGCTGACCTGAACTTAGCTAGTAGTCAAGAGAAAAGTCTAGTTAAGCTTGCCTAAATCAGCAGTGTGCCCAGCCTACTTTTGGATTTTCAATGTGAATAGATGATGGCTACTTTAAGCCACTGAGTTTTAGGGTGGTTTTATCACACAGCATTATTGTGGTAATAACAGACTGAGACAAAGTTATAACGCCTTTCCTATATACTGAGTTTCTTGAAGCTGTAGATAGTCTGATTGATTCATCTCTTTTTACTTGTGAAAAGTTCCAAGCACAATCTTTTTATTTTTTTTCTTCAGATATTCTAACCTTAGAGGACGTGCGATTGCTGGAGAGAGAGAGGTAGACAGTGAGAGGGAAAGTGAGAGATCACCTTGCCGGGGAGGTGGCCTCACCACAATCCCTTCTCCATTCCCCTCACAGGATCTTGAGCATGAGTGCACGTGCTCCCCATGTGAGTTTCAAGTCTGGGACTCCAACGTTGGTCAGTCATGTGGGAGTCCAGTGATGTAACCTTTACACTATCTGCTGGCTCCACAAGGCACAACCTTAATGCATATTTTTTTAACAAATGAGCAAATGACTCGATGAATGGTTAAAGAGTCCTAGAGAAAGATTCAAGATCCAGATAGACTAATGAACTTATTAGTTCAAGAAGAATTTTTTGGATACTTATTTTGTGTTAGATGTGTGTTAGAGAAAGGGTACTCAGTGGCAAACAGCATGGATGTAGTTTCTAAATGCTAGTTGCTGGTTAGGGAATGCTTAAGATGTGGAGATTCATAATGCAGTCAACGTGCTCTGATTATCCTTCAATTTCATGCGAGGGCACCAAAATAATCAGAGAAGTGATAATGGATAGAAAAGAGCAGAAAGATCCCTCTCTCATTGCTGATTCCTATTATCTCAGGTTAAGAGCAAATCCCAGACAGATGGGAAGCATTTGCATCCTTCTGAAGAAAATGAATTAGTAGAGCCGACCCAAAGGGTAAAATCAAAATCTATGAGAATAGGTATTGGGTTTTATTTATTTATTTATTTATTATTTTTATTTTTTTAATTTCTTACTGAATGACATCTCTGTCCCTTTCTATTATTGCAGAGAAGCTATCAGCCTGTGAGGTCTAAGTGTCATTATCACCTATAAATCAAAAACCTGAATCCTTGACATCCAGACCCAATGTGGAGTGTGACCTCAATGTCCTGAGCCTTGATAAAAGTCACTGTGTCCCTTTCTGAGATTATTAAGCATGTCACACTTTTCTTCCTATCCCATCTACTACTCTAGAGGTACAGTAAGGTAGCTGATGGTGATGCCTTCCTTTCCCAACAGACGGAGTTCCGGTAACAAGAAGCATAGAGCTGAAATTCCTAAATTATGGAAGGCATCAACAGAGCCAAGACTTAAATCCAGCTTCCCTTGTTCTGAACACCAGCCACTGGGGAGCAAAATTCATGCAGCACATGTTTTGAAATAGCCATAGATTTCTGTTCAAGTGTGCCTCTGTCTTAAAAGAGAACATGGTTAGGACCGATGGACTAATGGAGATAAGAGGATGGTGCTCTGAATGGATGACTATTTCTAAAACTAGCACATTTACTTGAAAGAACAAGTTGATAAACAAAGATAAATCTCAGAAAGATGAAATTTCTTGACCAGAGTCATACAGCTATTGATGCGGCCAGGATTTAATTCCAAGCAGTCTTACTTCACAGCTTCTGGTTACAACCAGAATACTTCATGCTGTCTTATAGCTAAGATTAAACATACATGGGGCCAGACAATGGTGCAGTGATATAATGGGATGTGCTGTAAGGCAATCCCAGGTGGGAAGGTTCCCAGCTCAAGTCTGATCTCCCTAAGTATATTGGGCATGGACTTGCCCATGAATGAGGCTGGCTGGAAGCAGTCGGGTGGAAATGTGGTGTAAAGACCCTGTTCTGCATGCTCTCGTGCTCTCTCCCTCATTTTAGTTTTTCCTGTCTCTCTCATTCATGAATAAGATAAATAAATAAACCTTAGAAATAGGTTAAATATACAATAATGAAAGCTAGCAACATGATCATCATTTTTTAAAATCACTAGATTTATTAGGTGCCATAATAAAAAAAAGTCACTGCGTGATTATAGTTTTCTGGAATGTTACTATTAAAATAAACTGTAGATTACAATGCAGTGATGCAAGTCTAACTGTGACCTTGGAGATCAAACTGTAGGAGATGGGTAAAAGAGTCCAAAGGACTTGGTTCTGATTTTACCACACAGTAGTCTAGGCAAGATACTCTTTGAGTCAACTGAAAAACGGACTGCATCAATTCTTGACCATGTGATCTCTTTGACTAGTAGAATGAAGTCAAAATGATCATAGCATCAGCAGATGACATGGAGGTTGAGGTGGCTAAATATGGCCAACTGTGTGGTTCAAGTCCTGGACCCATTGACTTGAAAAACATTCTGGGTTCATGTGCGTGCATGCTCACAATCTCAAGAAGAGAGTAGAGGAGAAAAGATTGCTGTGTGGCCATTCCCTCCTGGGGGCGATTTCTCCCCTCTGTATATCTCTCCATCTGGTAAGTGCATTCACCCTACAGAAAGAAAACATATATATACACACATACATACACACACACACACACACACACACACAAGTTAGTCTTGTGTATTTCCACTTCTGTTTTACTTTTGTAGGCACTTGCTGCCTAGGTCATTCTACTGCTCTCATAAGGAGGATGAGAAACACTTGGGGCAGAGATTTCTCAGATAAGGTGCCACAGCCATGTTCAGCCTACAACTGAGTCCCAGCTGACTTGTGGACTCAATGATGAGCCCAGCCCAGATCAGCCAACTTCCCATCAAGCCACTGGCATGTAAGTTATAATTATGCATAATTGTTGTTTTAAGCCACTGCATTTTTGGATATTTTGGGATGCAGTAACAGGTAACTGGTACAGAGAATAATTATATATACTTATGCCCAATAGCTGGCACATAGCAGCTATTGAATAAAAGATAGTTCCCTTTCACCTCTTTAACCAATCAGATAAAATTCAGTTCATCCCTGTGGTAGTCATAAAATTATGTTAAGATCATTAGGAAGTGAGCTCAGGGATACTATTTATCAATGCTTCCACTTTGGCTTCGTGCAGAGGTGGGGGAAGCAAAGCGAGAGCCAGAAGGTGGATCTCCTGTATCTGGAACATGCAGCTCCACCGTCAACACAGAGATGGCCTGACAGCCTCAGATCAAGTCTTCCTAGAGTAATTATTTCCATTGCCACGACTGGTTATTTCTGTGTCAAAGTCAGTTCCCCTCTTCACTCCTGATTTTTCATTTCTGTAAAAATGACAGTGTCTGATTTAGCTCTTGAAAGAGGTCAGGGAGTTTGGGGAGGGGTAGAGACATAGAGAAGAAAGACAAGGGAGAAAAGGAACAAAATTACTCACCAAAATGGGTTTTTACAAATACAAAGTGCTAATGAAATTCGAAATAACAACAATAATTATGCTTCCAAGGCCTAAGCCTCACATTTGTCATCATGAATATTCATTCTCATGTTATCTTTCTAAGGAATAAAAATTGAGTAAAATAGCAACGTGCACGTAGGTACTGCCGCGTGTGTGTTTCTCCTATACTATTTTAACTTAGACTAAGGTAGGCATCTGGCTTGAGACGATCTGGATTCTAGTATTTTTTGTAGCTGTGATTTGTATCTCACTGGGTGTCCATGTGCAGACACCTTAAGTGGAAGATGCTTAAAACGTCAATAAAATGTAAGTTAAAAAGAAGTGTGGGTGGGTGTGTCGAGGGGGAGATGAAACAACTCTTTGAAGATGTTAAGTGGTCACAGGTGGAATATTACTTTGACTTAGTGCTTGGCAGCCAGGAATCTGAACAAGAAGATCCAATGTATCTTTTATCAACTGGCATGGAAGATTAGGAGGTTATTGCAAAGCTATCAATAGAGGAACACAAGTAGCTTTCTGAAGTGGTTTTCAATTGGCTCCCAAGCCCAAAAGTTATATCTGGGCAGCAGCAATCATTACAGTACCCCGTAAATATATGTATGTATGTGTGCATGCGTGTTTGTGTGTGTGTGTGTACTATCTTAGTCTGCTTATGCTGTGTAACAAAATACCACAGTCAGGGTGGTTAGAGGACAGAAATTGGGCCAGTCGGTGGCGTAGTGGTTAAGACGCTGGAGTCCACTCTGGTAGACCCTGGTTTGAGTCTTGGACTTCGTGGCTTGAAACTGATGCTGGGTGCATGCATATTCATGTCCAAAATCTTGAAAGGACAAAGGAGCAGAAAGGACTGTGGCATTACTGTCCTTCTGAGAGTGGCGATTACTTACTTTCTGTCTCTCTGTCTCTCTGTCTCTCTGGTGAATACTTGCACCCTATAGCAAAAATCTCTCTCTCAAAAAAAAAAAAAAAAAAGAAAAGAAAAGAAAAGAAAGAGAAATGAACTTTCTCATAGTTCTAGAGGCTAAATGTCCAAGATTAGGGTGCCAGCCTGGTTGGTGTCTGGTGAGGGCTGTCCTTGGGCTGCAGATAGCTATGCTCCCTCTGTGTCCTCTGTCAGTACTTTTTTTTTTTTTTTTTGAGAGGTTTTTTGCTATACAGCACGTGCGCTTGCCAGACAGACAGAAAGAGACATAGAGACAGAAAGTGAGAAATCACCTCCCAGCGGAAATGGCCATGCCACAATCCCTTCTCCTTAATTCTCCTCTCGGGATCATGGGCACGCATGCACACGCGCCCAGCATGATTTTTAAGCCACTGGGTCCGGGACGCGAACCACGGTCAACTACATGGGAGTCCAGTGACATAGTCATTATGCTAACTTCTGGTCCCTGTCAGCCCTTTCTTGGTGTACTCAGGAATGGAGACTGGAAGGAAGGGAGGGAAAGACAGGGAAAAGTGAGAGAGCAAGATCAGTTCCTCTTTTTACAGTGGCACCAATCCTATTGGATCAGAACTTCACCCTTACAACCTCATTTAATTTTTTTAAAGTTTATATATTTATTCCATGAATAAGAGAAAGAGAGAGGGAGATCAAGATGCAATATCTCAAACAGAGTCCTATTTCTGTGATTTCTCCAGCCTCAGCCATCCTGCATCATGGGCACATGCATGCTCAGGACATTTGAGGAGATCTCTGGACATCAAATGGCAATTTTCCCAGGGTTTGCTTGGCAGAGCACCCTGCTTGACCACTGTACCACTATCTGGCCTCGATCATTTCAACTTAATTACCTTCTGATGGTTCTGTCTCCTATACAGTAACATTGGGGACTAGGGCTTCAACAAATGAATTCTGGGGACACAATTCAGTCCACAGCATACAGTGTGGCCCACTATCTCTGCAACTCCTGTGAAGATGGCATGATTCCCATGGTCACCAGGAAGGGGAAGAAGGTTCAAATCATCTCTGATGCCATCACTGGCCTGTGTTTCTGGGTTGAGAGCCTGAATGTCTATTATTTAAATACTGCTTCCAAGAGAGTGGGAGCAACTGGGGTAGCGGAGACTAGAGGAAAGAGAGGAATCACAAATCCCATGGGAGTAACTAGAACCAAGGCCTTTGAGTCAGAGGGCTTCTCTTTCCCAGGTGTTCTAGAATGTTCTCTGTTGCCAACAACAGAAATACCTGTGTCTGGGTGACATCTAAAGAATCAAGTTTTACTCAACTCACAGTCTTGGAGGTCCTAGGTCCAGGGGCTGCATCTGGTAAGGGTCTTCTTGAGATGGTGCAGGGCAAGAGTGAGCATAAGGCTGCATAAGGGTCTCTGCTCTTTATGAGTGAATCATGGGGCTTCACTGATGATCTCATCCAATTCCAATCACCTAAAGACCTCACCTCCCAACACCATAATAATTTGTCTCCACCCTCTCAATTTCACTGCAGTGGCTCACCAAATTTCTACACATGAATGTCTGGGGAACACTTTTTTTTTTTTTTTTTTGAGAGGTTTTTGCTATAGGGTGCTTGCGCTCGCCAGACAGAGAGAGACAGAGAGATAGAAAGCAAGAAATCACCCTCCAGAAGGGATGGCCATGCTGCAGTCCCTTCTCCTCCATTCTCCTCTTGGGATCTTGGGCACACACGCACATGCGCCTGGTGTGAGTTTAAGCCACTGGGTCCGGGACTCAAACCGCGGTCGACCACATGGAAGTCCAGTGACATAGCCATTATGCTAACTGCTGGTCCCTGGAGAACACATTTAAGCCACAGTACCAGGTCTCTGAAAAGTAGCCATTTGCCTAAGTTTGTAATCAGGCAGAGAGCTCTGCAGACTAGGGAAGGGCCTTGGAGAATTTCTATGCTCTAGCATGTGCTGGAAGGAGAAGGCATTTATATCAGTAGACTGATTCGGTAGGGGTGGGAAAGAAGATATAATACATGGCAAATGTTTTTTGTTTTTTGTTTTCTGTTTTCTTTTCTTTTTTTTTTTTTTTTTTTTGAGAGGTTTTTGCTATAGGGCACGTGCGCTCACCAGACAGAGAGAGACAGAAAGTGAGAAATCACCCCCTGGGGGGATGGCCACACCACAATCCCTTCTCCTCCATTCTCCTCTCAGGATCTTGGGCACGCACGCACACATGCCCAGTGTGAGTTTTAAGCCACCGGGTCCGGGACATGAACTGCGGTTGACTGCACGGGAGTCCAATGACATAGCCATTATGCTAACTGCTGGTCCAGGCAAATGTTGACACAGAAGACTTCTTTAAAAGTATTTATAATTATTTCACTTTGCTCACAAACTATTAGTAGCTTACTGGTACCTTTATAGTAAGTCTAAAGTTCTTTTTTTTTCAGTTTTGCTATAGGGTACGTGAGCTCACCAGAGAGAGACAGACAGAAAAAAAGGAGAAAAGCGAAACACAAGATCTGGAGGATAGCCATGTCACAATCCTTTCTCCCTTACTCTCCTCTTGGGATTTTGGGGACACAAACACCTGTGCCCAGTGTGTTTCTCAAGTCACCAGATTGAGGACCCAAACCATGCAGTTGGCATTGTGGGATCCAGCACCTAAACTTACATGCCACTGGCTGGTCTGAGTTGAAAGTTCTCAATATGGCATTCATGCTTCTGCTTGCCATTGCTTCAGAGAATTCTTCACTTTTTCAGGAAAATGGCAGTCATGGCTTACCTCCAGAGAGTGCTTTGGCTTATTTTAGACAGCCACTGTTTGGAACCATTCACAAATATAAACTCATTTAATTCTGATAACCCCAAAAGTTAGTATCTTCATTTTACAGGTGAGAAAAATGGTGTTATGAAAGTTAATTGGCAGGACCAACAGGTGGTGTGGTGGTTAAAGGGCTGGACTCCCACATGGTCAATAGCAATTCAAGTCATAGACCCAGTGACTTAAAAATCACACCAGGCATGTGTGTATGCCTGCCCAAAATCCCAGGAGGAGAATAGAGGAGAAGGTATTGTGGCATGGCCATCCCCCGGGGGTGATTTCTCATTTTTCCTCTCACTGAGTCTGTCTCTTTCTAGTGACTGCATGCACCCTATGACAAAAACTTTTTAAAAAATAATAATAAGAAGAAAATGAAAGAAATAAAGAAAGTTAAATTGGTGCAGCCAAGGCCACACAACTAGTAAACAATAGTGGTGGGATTCAAACCCCAGAAGTCTAATTCCAGAGCCATGCTCATAAATATTACACAATATGTTTCCTTCATGCTCTTTTCTTGCAGACTCTCTGGCCTTCTCTCAAAGATGTCCTATATGGTCCTGCTCCTGCTGAGTTGATCTCATCATAACCTCATCCCAGTCTCTGCTGATTCCAATTCTCTTCAATATTCAAGGGCAAATTTGCAAAAGTGTTCATGTTCCTTCCTGCTGTAAGTGATAGCTTCTGATTCAGAGCCCACTGAGCACTTTCTCTTTTCTTCTCTTTTGATGATTCCCATTTTGAAACTGAAAAAAAAATGTTAATATCACTAGAGTTAATGCGTCAAATACTCATCAAATATGGTGGCATTGCACCCCTCTCACAGGCCATGGGAGGCAGACATGGGACACCTATGTGTCTCCTTACAACAGTGTTCTCTGCACTTAGCAGTCTTATCATCTGAGATTAGGTGTGATTGTAAACTAAGAACCGAAACCAATTAATTAAGAGAGAAAACTATTTAACTTTTACATAAAATAAGTCTAGAGAGTACAGAAGATAGTTAAGTATGATTCTGGCTATTTCATTGTCTTTAGAAATCCGGATATTTTTCCTGTCTACTTCTTAAGTCTTAACATTGTGTCTCCTTGGTCTAGAATGGCTGTTTGAGTCCCAGCCATAACATGCATGCTCAAGTAGCAGAATGGAGTAAGAGAATACTTCATAAAAGAGTCACATAACACTTCTGTTTTTAATCTCATGAACCGGATTTATTACCATTGTTTTCAATGGTAATGAAACTGGGGATGTCATTTTAGTCATTTAGTTAGGGGTACGGTCTTCTAGGTAAAAACGAGAATTATATTAGAGAAAAAGGAGTAAGTAGGAACTACTAAGATGAGAAGCAACAAGTAGTCTCATCAGAGTAGGTCCTTAGTAAACAAGCAATGCAACAACTACTTAGTAAAATGTACTCTGTGACAGTCCCTGTGTGATACACTAAGAATTCAACAAGAGGGGCCAACAGATGGTGTAATTATTACATTGCTGGACTCCCACATAGCAGATCACAGTTTGAGTCCTGGACCTGGTAGCTTAAAATTCACACCAGGCATATGTGCATGTGTGTCCAAAATCCTGAGAGGAGAATGGAGGAGAAGGGATTGTGTGTGACCATCTCCCCCCACCCCCAGGGGTGATTTCTCTCTTTCTGTCTCTCTGTCTCTCGGAGCACACATGCCCTATAGCAAAAATTTCTCTCCAAATAAATAAAAAGACTTCAAAAAGAAAGTCAATCCCTCTATTAACTGAGTTTATTCTTCAGTTGGGAAGCTAAATAAAACATTACCACAAAACGATGATAATGACTACAATAGGGTTTGTACAGGTTGCTCTAGAAGCCCTGAATGGATGAGATGTTGATGGACCCATGGAGTAAATCTGTAACTTGAATACGAAGATAAAACAAGCTTTTTTGTTGTTGTTGTTATTCCATTCTTGTAGGCATAGGTGAACAAGAAAGATACATAGGTGCTCAAGGGTTGCAAGTTCAGAGGAATAAGTAGACTGACCCACAGCATTCCGAATATGGCTGACCTTTGTTGCCTTTTGATCATATTATTACACTTAAAATTTCCCTGACTTAGTTCCTGTAAATTAATCTATGTTGACTATCGGAGAGCTGATATAGCACACAGTAGGTGCTCAACCAATGTTAGCCTTTTCAATGGAAGCCAGAGAGATGCAGTCATCACCACTATGCATCTCCTCTTCCCTTCTTACTTCCGTCCTCCAATACCAGCTGAGCTCTCCAGCCGAATACAAGTCAGGTTGGGATGAAGCTGAAATAGAATTTAATTTTTTTTTCTTGAGTTGACATAAAGGGGTCTGTCCCTTAATTACTAGTCATTGCCCTCACACACACAAAAAAATGGTAACCTGCGCAGCCCATCAAATCATGCCCTTTGAAATGCTGAACTAGACAGTGAACAGAAAGTATCTGCCAAAAGGTTTCTTTTCTCCCAGAGATAAAAGCAACTTGAAATGCATGTAAGTCCTGCGCCCTTGTTAATTAATCAGGATTCGCATTAAAAGCTTAAACATCTTTGAAGCAGGAAGCTCAGGGAACTGGAACTTTTTTTTTTGTTCTGTAGAGGGGAGATAGATGGACAGGGCAACCCAAAGAGGTGAGTGTAGGCACGGGAGTGGATAACTAGATGGTTAGCTGTGACAGGTAGGGAGGGGACAGGTTCCACAGTGGGAGAGCACCATGTTCATGCAGTTTCCCCCATTCTCTAAAGGGAAATGCAGGGATAGGACCTCCCAATGCCCTGACATAACTTTCTTCCTGGCTTTCAGTCATTCACTAGGAGATTATAGTAGGAATTTCTATTCATTCATGCAATATATGATTAGTGGCCTAATCTACTATATGCTGGTGTGGGGATACAGGAATATTCACAGTCCCCACCTTCTGAAGAGCCTGGTACAGTGGTCTTCAAATGGGGGTAACTTTGTTTCCTAGGAGACCATGCCTGCAGACATTCTTGGTTCAAAACTGGGGAAAGCGACACTGGCTTCTAGTGGGTAGAGGAGAGTGATGCTACTAAACATTCTACCATCCACAGGACTGAGCCCATGTCAAGGGATTATCTGGTCCAACATGTGAGTAATACAATGACTGAGTTATCCTCAGCAAGAAAGACAAACATTTCAATAAGAATTTAAATAAAGCACAGTAAGTGTTATGTTTTAGCAGGACCTAGTAAGCCAGTGTGAGGGAAAGTCTCCTTGTGGAAGTGGTATATAAGCTGAGACTTTCAAAAGAGGAGTAAGAGTGAAGGGGCTCAGTGGGGCTGGGCAGAACATGGTTGGGCTGCATAAACTGAGGGAATAGCATGGGGGAGAGCTCAAAGGCAGGAGAGAGTAAGAAGTGCTTGAGAAGCTAAAAGGTCCTTAAACTAGAAGGAAGAGTGAGAAGGTAAAAGGCAAAAGGAAGTGTGGCAGGCTAACAGTGGATATGGCATGAAGGGGATAATGAACTGTTTTAGTAATAAGGTTTTGGGGTCAAAGATGATGTGGTGCTTGAGGTGTCTAGAACCCACATGGCTGAGTGTGTAGTTTGAGTCATACACCCAGTGGCTTGAGAAACACAGTAGGTGCATAGGTGTGTGCCCAAAATCCTGAGAGGAGACCAAGAAGAGATTTCAGCATGGCCATCCCCTTTGGGGAAGGTTGCTTTCTTATGTTCCTTCTCTTTCTCTCTCTGGCAAGTACATGTGCACTGTAGCTAGGCCCTGCCCTAAGTACTTAGGAGCAATTACAAAGATTGTCTATACCTTGGCAATCTGATGAGGAAAATAATGTGGCTCCTGAGATCAGGTATCGGTGATGCAAATTCCATATAAAAGGAGTAATAGCTCAGATTCATTCCCACTTAGAATGCCAGGGGAAATCAGTCCCCTTTGGGATCAAAAAGAATACAGAAGACGGAGTCTCCCTGGACCAACCTGGGAGAGAGGTGAGTACCTGGGAGTGAAGAGCTTGAGCTGAAGCTGCAGCTAAAAGGACAGAGCCAAATACAAAAATGGAGAAATAAATAAAGAGTTGGCTTCTGCTTACAGCTTTCCTTTGTCCAGACTAAATATATTTCCATTTCTGAACTGTAGCCAGTTTTCTCTTGGATGTGCTACTTGGAATGCTCTGCCTTCCCTACCCTATTTTCACTTGATGAACATCATCTCTGCCATTTTCATATTGGACACCACCTTTTCTGGAAAAAGTGTCAAGACTTCTCAGTTTGCAGATTGGAATTATTTAATAGTTTACAGTCTATAAGAATCTAATCTTTGTGAAGGCGAAAAACAAGAATTGTTGTCCATAGCTGTACCCCATTATGCAGCACAATCCCAACGAATAGCAGGAACTTGCTAACTATGTGTTTACTTGACTTGAAGTAGAAAGCCAGGAAATACAAACAGGGTGGAATCTAATCTGTCAGTGGCTCAGGGTCAGGGGCAGAATTTCAGAACTGAGACTGCCGACTCTTAGAAGACTGGAAATCTTAATTACATGGTGCCAGCTGAATGCTATAGGGATTGGCAAGGGGACTTAAAGTTCAGGGCTATGCCAGTACAATGAAACAAGTACATCGATTTTTGAAGACATTCATTCCTTCAGGAGGAGAAAGGCGCTCTGGGAAACTATGGGAAGAAAGTAGCATTTCAGTTTGGCCTTGATAGATGGGCAGGCTTTGGTGTTGCCACGGCATGTCTCTATTCTGACTATCTTGGTATATGCTGATCTGCCAAGTTTATCTCTATATACCACCATCTCTGTCAGAGCACAGGTGTGGCTTAATGTGCAGAGTGTCACCTAGGTTACATCCCACAGAGGACACCTATTATGTGCTCTTGCGGACTGGGATCTCCAGGCACATGCATTCAAAGCACAAAACACCTACAAGCACATTCAACATGGTGTGCATTATGTATTCATGACCATGAATAGTGTATGTGTGTGCAGATCCATAAAAACTTGCATTTCGTTCAGGGGCTTTAACTTCGCAAAGAACTTCCACAACTAAAACCTCATTTCTTCTGCATAGCAATGATAGGAGGCAGGTGAAGAAGACATTGCTATGCTCATTATGATGAGAAAGTAGGGACACAGAGAGGTTAAGCAATTTATCTAAGGTCACGCAGCCATTGTTATAAAACCAGAAAAGAGATCCAGCCTTCTTAGTTATCAATTAATCCATCCCTTCCAGCCCCGTGTATGTGAACTCTTTAGACTGTTGAACATAAGTTCAAGTGAGAAAAGATGTTCAAATGTGTTCAGGAAAATGCCATTAATTCAACTTACTGCAAAATGATTAGCAGAACCTTCTAAGAGGACTACTTGATACACAATTTTTATTTTAGCAGGTGTCTCTTTCTGATTGATAGAGCTAATGAATTTCCTTCAACTCTAAACATGAGATTTTTGTATTTTGGTAGCCTGTTAAGGTGAATTTTATAAATAAATGCATAATTGATAATAACATGAACTTGTATTCATCTAAATTTAAAACCAGTTAGTTAAAAATGTGGTTTACCTTGAAATCACTATGGATAAAAATTCTCCAGGGGGAAACAATTTCTTCTGAGTTTGAGCAATAGGCCAAATAGTCAGAAGGCTACTATTGAGGTAATCTGGTTCGTGGCGACACATATGTATGTGCCCACAGCAACTGTTATGTTCCTGGACTAAATCTTTATAAACCCTCTCAACTCAAACTTGGCACACATACAAACACACTTGCATTCTCTCTGTACTCCTCCTGTTGATCTTTTTCTTTTCTCTCTCTCTCTCTTTTCTTCCCTTACTGTTTCTAAGACTGCTTCCTCTCTGAGATGGTTTACATAATAAAGCCGATAATAAGGCAGGCTGGCTCATTCAGAAGAAAAAAGGGGGATAGCGGTGTTGAATGAGGCACAAATTCATTTATGTGGTTGGAAGTCTTTCCGCCTCCTATGTTTTCAAGCATTTGTAAAAAAAAAAAAAAAAAAGAAAGAAAAGAAAAAAAAGTAGCTTTTTAAATGATGTTCATGTTGTCTTTATCTCCCACTTTTTCTGCTTTATGCCCACACTCACATGCACACATGCTGTGGAGACAGAGGCTGTTCCTACGCAAACTTTGCTGAAACAGTGTTCTCCCACAGATAAGTCACTTCCTTCCCAAGGAAGCAAATACCTTTGCCACATGGCTAGAGTGGGTGGGAGGACTCTTTCTCCTGAAATGCTCTGATCTGATCATCAATCATTTGCTGAAACAGGGAGAGCCACTCCAGATGCCTAGTAGTCAAGAGAGCTGCCCATTCTGGATCTCAACACCAAGGTCAATTTCTCAAACTGACTTCATTTACCAACTCCGGGATGAACCCAGTTGTTTTCAAGCATTTGAAAAAAAAAAAAAAAAAGAAAGAAAAGAAAAAAAAGTAGCTTTTTAAATGATGTTCATGTTGTCTTTATCTCCCACTTTTTCTGCTTTATGCCCACACTCACATGCACACATGCTGTGGAGACAGAGGCTGTTCCTACGCAAACTTTGCTGAAACAGTGTTCTCCCACAGATAAGTCACTTCCTTCCCAAGGAAGCAAATACCTTTGCCACATGGCTAGAGTGGGTGGGAGGACTCTTTCTCCTGAAATGCTCTGATCTGATCATCAATCATTTGCTGAAACAGGGAGAGCCACTCCAGATGCCTAGTAGTCAAGAGAGCTGCCCATTCTGGATCTCAACACCAAGGTCAATTTCTCAAACTGACTTCATTTACCAACTCCGGGATGAACCCAGTGTCAGGAAACAGATCTGATTAGTGGTAGTATCCATCCAGGATAATGTCTGTGATCTGCTTAAAGAGCAAAGCATGCATGAGTTTCCTTGAGCCAATGTCAAAACTAAACAGAAAGTTTGGACAGATGAATGATGGCTATGGGATCCCACAGAGGGCATCTCCTTTCCATGTTACCCACAGAGAAACACACACACACACACACACACACACACACACACACAAACACTATACTGATAAGTTGCAAATACATGAATGTGGATACTTCTTCCCCTGTTGCACAAAGGAAGAAAATACATAAATGAGTTAATTAGCTCCTATATAGAATTTAATTAGAGCATCTTTTTTTTTAAGAGGTTTTTGCTAGAGGACGCATGTGCTCGTCAGACAGACAGAGAGAGACAGAGACAGAAAGCGAGAAATCACCCCCCAGGGGGGGATAGCCACGCTGCAATCCCTTCTCCTCCTTTCTCCTCTCAGGATCTTGGGCACACACGCACACGCGCCCGGTGTGAGTTTTAAGCCACCGGGTCCAGGACGCGAACCACAGTCGACTACATGGGAGTCCGGCCACATAGCCATTACGCTAATTGCTGGTCCCTTAATTAGAGCATCTTTGTTCACTCTGCTCCAACTAGAATCTCAATTATCAATCCCTGTTTCCAGGAGTTTTGAGCATGGTCATAAATTTTCACTTGGGCCTCTCCATCTGAAGTTCAGGGTCTCAGCTGCCTTCCACATGGCAGTGGTAACCAATTCAATGTAAAATTTTGATGACTTTAAATTCATCCTATTATCACAGGGAATAATGACTTTTTCCAGCACTCAAAAGTATCTCCCCACTCCTCAAATGTGCATAATACTAAAATAGCTTTTTCTTAAAAAAAGTTTTGCCATAAGGCATGTGTGCCTTGCCAGAGACAGACAGAGAGAGAGAGACTGAGAGGGAAAGTGAGAAATCACCCCCAGGGGAGATGGCCACACTACAATTCCTTCTTCTCTATTCTCTACTTGGGATTTTGGGCATCATGCACACATGCCGAGCATAATTTTTCAAACTGACAATTCCAGGACACTAACCACAGTCGACCATGTGGGAGTATAGTGCCTTAACCACCATGCCATCTACTGGCCCCAAATTAGCTTTTAAAAAGTCCAGAATGGAAACAGTAAGTGACCTTAATTGTGTAAAAGCTCACTTAGTCCTCATAGCAATTTTCTAAGGTAGATATTATTAGTTTTTCTATTATTATTAGCATTTGTGGAAAAAATAAGTGAGCCACACAAAGGTTAAGGGATTTGGATAAGGACTAGATCCCAAGCATCCTGGATTCTGAGTCCACATTTTTAATCGTTGTGTTCCTACAATGTGATAAATACTCTTGCTGTGAAAAAGTCAATATCACATCTATCGGAATCATAAATTAAAATAAATTAATTTTTCATAGGAACAGTATTATTCATAGCTATTTTGATTGTATGAACAGAAATCAGATCCGTACTTAACTTACACAAAAGGAGAAATGTATTTTTGTAAGACTGAGGAAATGGCTCTTGAGACTCGCCAGGCCAGCAATGCAGCTAAACCTCAGAATCACCTGAGCCTGGGCGCTAGAATGTCAGAGCTTTTCCTGTTCCTTACTCTTATTTCTTTCTACTAGATGCCAGCTTTCCTCTCTCTCTCTCTTTTTTATTTTTTTAAGCGAGATTTTTTGCTATAGTGCATGTGCACGTGTGCTTGCCAGAGAGACAGAGACAGAGACAGAAAGTGAGAAATCATCCCTCAGGGGGGATGGCCACACTGCAGTCCCTTCTCCTCCTTTCTTCTCTTGGGATTTTGGGCACACACATATGCACACGCATCCGGCATGAGTTTTAAGTCACTTGGTGGTCTAGGACTCAAACCGTGGTCGACTATGTGAGAGTCCAGTGATGTAACTATTATGCCATCTGCTGGTCCCTCCTCTTTTTCTTTTTCTAAGAAGTATTTATTCAATTTTATTTATTTATTTAAAACAACTTTGCAATAAGGCATGCATGCTCCCCAGAAAGAGACAGAGAGAGAAAGAGAAAGGAAAAGTGAAAAAGCAAGCCACCAGGTCTGGGACTCAGACTGTGGTCCGTCAAGTGGGAGTCCAGTGCCTTAACCACCATGCCATGTGTTGGCCCCTGCTTGCTTTTCTCTTCATTGTCTGTCTGCATAGCTTCATCCTCTTAAGTCCCAGGGAGAAGCATACTCTCACGATTCTGAACTTCAGTTTTTACGCTCTAGGATCCTAGCACAGAGTAGTTCAGTACTGGCTCCTAATATACGCAGAGAGCCCAGAACAAAATGAGACAGTGAAGATTTATATTGTTACATGCAGGCTCTTGTGGCAGATAGCCCTGTTGATTTGTGTGTCTGGTGCTTGGAACAGCCCCTCTGCTGTCAGGTTGGAGCAGCTGCATCTCCAAGTATGAACATTGCAAGGGTCTCCAAGCTTTACAGAGCCAGGAAGAAAATTCTTGGGCTTTTTACAGATCTATAAGAGCTTTTTCAGAATGTGATACTTGCCAAGTATTGAGAAGCAGGCAAAGTGAGTACTATTATTATTTTTCTTTTTTAAGAAATGAGGAAATAGAGGCTCAGAGAGATGATAATTCATGTTCAACATTGTACTGCTGATAAGTGGTAGAGATCTTAGTTAAGACTTATGTAACAAATTTGAAAGGCAAAATTCATGACCAATCAGTGGCACAATGGTTAAGGCGACTGGATCCCACATGGTTGACTACACGGTTTGAGTCCTGGAACTGGAGGCTTAAAAACAAACTGGATATGTATGCATGTATGTCCAAAGTCCTGAAAGGAGAATGGAGAAGAGATTGCAGCATGACCATCTGTCCTGGGGGGGGGGGGTGCTTTCTCATTTACTCTCTTTACTCTCTCTCTCTCTCACTCTGTCTCTGTCTGGTTGAGCACACAGGCCTTATAGCTCATTTAAAAATTAAAATCCAGCTTTTTGTTCCACCCTGGAGAACCCAAAGAGAGAGGACCTGATTTCAGGTGGGTTAATTTCTGATTATAGGCACCAGATCTCCTGACTTTTGGTCTCGTCATAGAATACTTCTTTATGCTCTGAAGGTGTATGAGGCACACATTATTTTGTCTGTCCAGGCTTTAGAATTTAACCTTTTTCCTAGAATCATTTCTCTTTGGCACTGAACATATCCTTTTTTTTTTTTTTTTTTTTAATTTTACTTAGCTTCTTATTTCCCCTGCCAACTCTGGATTCTGAAGAAGTGGCCAATTTTGCTGATATCAAAGCCTTAAAGTTTAGATTTCCCACATAGAAGCCATGAGTTCTTTTGCTCCTTCTTTACTTTCTTTTAGCGTATTTCCTCCACTAAACAACCTATCAATTATTGTCATCAATTAATCCATATCGGCACCCACTCCTCAGAGTTTTACACTGGTGAGACACTTTTCTCTACAGGGGCTCCTACAACCCATTTCCAGGGAAATTAGAACAGTTCTCTTGGGTGAATGGTGTCCTACAAATCATGAATATGTAGTTAACCAGCTGTATAGCATCTCACACTCTAAGGCTCAAAAAGTTCATTTAATTCTGCATTTAAAACAAGAGAAAGTCGGGTTGGATTTAAGAGAGAACTTCTTGATCATTCAATGGGTAAATGCAAGCATGAGCCACTCAAGGAAAATGTTGCATCATTGTCCCTGTAAGCCACCTTCCACAAGGTCCCCAGTGTTCCTCACTTCCTGGTATTCTTTCCATTGTATAATCTCTACCACTGAGAACAGTGATGTTCTGCCTAACCAATAAGATATCTCAGAAATGACATGTGACTTTAAAGGCTAGGTCATAAATGATGTGTGGCGTCCCTGTAGTCTCTCTTAGGTTATCTGCATAGAAGAAAGCCAGCTGCCATGGTATAAAGGCACTGAAACACCCCAGGAAGAGGCTCATATGGGGAAGAACTGAGGTCCACTGTCAACATTCAGCTTCAACTTTCAGATATGTGAGTGAGCTACCATGGATGTAGGTCCTCCAGCCCCAGGAAAGTGTTTAAATGTCTGTAGCTTGAGCTGACATCTTATCTGCAATTGAGTGAGAGATTTTGATAATCTGCAACCAAATCCCTGATCTAAAGAAACTTAGTTATATTTATTGCTGTTTTAAACCACACATTTCTAGGGAAATTTTTTTTGCAGCAAGAGATGACTAATATTAAAATCCTGGTCTGCCTAGGTCCCATCTTAGAGAATCTACACCTATATGACCTTCGATAAATGAAAACAGATATGTGATGTGCCCCGTGAGCCTGACCACACCCAGTTGGACAGGCAGTCAGGTACAATATAATGGACCAGACTCATCAGAGTCCTTTTACAGGAGTTAGATTTGGGGACCTGAAAGACAAAGACAATCACTGGTACACACTGCTTCTGAAAGGTCGAGAACTAGGTGTTATACCAGCTCATGGTCCAGGGATAAGCACAGTGGACATCTGTGACTGAGGACAGTGGAGAAGAGGTGCAGAGAAAAGCAGGAGGAGAGGAAGAAAGAAAAGTGAGAAAGTAATTTTAGATTCCAGTGGCTTCTCAGTGCCTTTTACCAGAGGGCTTATAGCCAACTCAGAACAACTCACCCCTAAGAAATCCCAGACCCCAAATGTTAAGTCAATCTAAGCTGGACCCCAAAGAGTTCTAACTCAGAAGTACCTCCAGTAGTCATTAAATGACCTCCTTTCCAGATGTTCAGTATTTACATAGAAGGAAGGGCTCTGAACTTGGAACTGAGCTCCTTTTTTTAAAAAAAAAAAAATTATTTATTCAATTTTATTATCATCATTATTATTTTTCTTTAATTTGCTATGGGGCACATACAGTTACAAGAGAGAGAAAGAGAGAGAGAGAAAGAAAGTGAGAAAGCAAGCCTCTAGATCTGGGACTTGAACCATGGTTAGCCATGTGGCAGTCTAGCACCCTAACCCCATGCCACCTGCTGGCAACCATGGTTAGCCATGTGGCAGTCCAGCACCCTAACCCCATGCCACCTGCTGGTCCCTGAACTCAACTCTTAAGAGGGAGTGTTTCTTGAAGGAAATAGCATACCTTCCTTAACATCCTTTTATGTTACAGCTAAAAAAAAAATAACTCAAACTAAGTGGCTTGCATATGGTCCCATTGTGATTTAAAGAGGTAATGCTCTCTCATCAGCACGAAATAGGAACATAACTGAGAAGAATGTCCTCTCCGGACACATGTTCATCCTTTCTCGAGAACAGGAGACTCACGTAGCTTTGAAACAAGATCTTTCCTTTCTGAGTCCTGTGACTGACCACAATTACCAGGCACCAGGAAATACAGGCAGCCACTATTTGCTTCTTGAGGTAACCCTATCTCAGTGAGAGGACACATTCTTGAGGGGCCCTGAATTGGCTTACATGTTATTTGCCACTGAGACTGAGACCCATGTATAGAAAGGAGCCCTGGTTACAGGCTTTTAGTTTCCATAAATCAGTACTGCTAAACACAGAGATTATGTTCCAGCTTCCTGCTCTGAAGAGATCGCACAAAAAGAAATCTTTACATGCAGAAAGTAGCGAGCGCTCCCTTTGCTTTTCATTTTAAGAGACTGTAGTAATGGATTGGATATATGCACCTGAGAAAATGAGGTGCTTGAGAAATTCAAGGCCGAAGGAAGTCAGATTACGAAAAGGTGGTGCGCACAGGAATAGCTGAAGTCTGTGTGTAGGCGGTAGGGTATGAGTGTGTGCCTTGCACAGGTGGAGAGGTGGTAAGAGAGCCCTGCAGAAGTGGAGGAACACAGACCTTGCCCTAATTTCCACAGGGAGCCTGGAGATGTTTCCATCATGAATTCAGAATGGCATCCTCAGCGAGGAATGTTTCATGCTTCCATAACAGCCCACGCCTGTATGACTTTATGGAAGACATTCTCTATAATGGGGAGAGATTTCAGCTGCAGTAATGTGTCTTCAATAAAAGAAGACATGAAACATCAGAGACCCTTAATGAGAATGGTCTTAGAACTTAGAAGTATCTTCTTTGGTGTCTCTAGAGAATGCTACCTGCCTTGATTATGTTCCTGTTTTCAGATTTCAGGTTTCTGAGCCTGAGACCCTTTCACCATTCTATCCACAGCTCTCAGCATTCTCCCTTCCAAATCTATGTTCCAGCCGTACTGGACTATTGCTATTTTCCAGAGAAAACTCCCATCTCCAACCTTATGCACTTGCCCTTCTATGTGGAATGGCATTTCTCTTGACCTGTCTTTCCACTCTGTTTCTGTAAATGTTCCAGTGAAGGTGGAAACTTGTCTTGCCTTTTCAGCTCGTCAAATACACTTTACTTTGCCAGGTTGGGCGATATCTTGCCTTATTCTCAATTTCATTAGTGCAGTCTCAGTATGACCAATCAGGCACACCCGAGTGAGAAAGTCAGCAATGCGGACTGGTTTGTAGCCTAGTGGTAAAGACCACTAGGCTACCTGGGCAACTACATTTTAAGTCCTGACCCTGGCAGCTTGAAAAACATGCCAGGCATGTGAATATGCATGCCCCAAATCCCAATGAAATAGAGAAATGGAAGAAAAGATACTGCAGTATGACCATGACCCATTGAGGGTGCTTCCCATGACCCATTGAGGGTGACCCCCCCCCCACTATCTATCTGTCTTTCTCTGATGAAAGTACATGCTGGGAACCAGCAGTTAGCATAATGGCTATGTCGCTGGACTCCCACATAGTCGACTGCGGTTCGTGCGCCGGACCCGGTGGCTTAAAACTCACGCCGGGTGCATGTGCATGCGTGCCCAAGATCCCGAGAGGAGAATGGAGGAGAAGGGATTGCGGCATGACCATCCCCCCGGGGGGTGATTTCTCGTTTTCTGTCTCTATGTCTCTCTCTGTCTGTCTGGCGAGCGCACGCGCCCTTTAACGATAATCTCTCAAAAAAAAAAAAAAAAGAGAACTAAAAAAAGTACATTCTCTCTGAAATGAAAATAAAATAAAATAAAATAAAGACAGAAAGTAAGTGATAGGAAGAAGGCACATGCACAAAATCTATTTCCTGGCTTGGAGGATCTGGAGTTCAGGTCAGAGCAGATGGGGGTTCTGATGTCCAGCATCCAGGGCAAGCAGTATGAGCTGTTAACTTCAGTCAGGGAGCAGCGGTGTGAGTGTCCTAGGACTTTTCCACACATTGGTTTGGGTGTTGTGTGGTGTCTGGGTTTGGCTCTCCATGAACTGCCTTTAACCCATTCCTTTCATCAATCATTTTCTGCCTAAATTTCCTAAAATTGTCATTTTCAGCTAAAAGTTCTGAGGCAGTACTTCCTAGTCTGTTCCCCAACAGTCTCCTGAACTTCTTTAGTTTCTCATGGCGAACCCGGTTGTCGTCTATTTTTACCATTAAATTTCTGAGGCCTAGGACCAAGTATTATGCATTCTTCACAATTATCACAATTATGCTGTAGCTTTTTTTTTTTTTTTTGAAAGAGATATTTTTTCTATAGGACACATGTGCTCACTGGAGAGACAGAGAAGACAGACAGACAGAAAGCAAGAAACGTGCTCACTGGAGAGACAGAGAAGACAGACAGAAAGCAAGAAATCACCAATTCCCCCCCCCCAAAGTGGATGGCCATGCCTCAATCCCTTCTCCATCCTCCCCTCAGGATTTTGGACACACACACACATGCACACACACGCATGCCCAGCGTGATTTTCGAGCCTCTGGGTCCAGTTCTCAAACTCTGGTCAGCCATGTGGGAGTCCAGTGATGTAACCATTACACCATCTGCTTGTCCCTATGTTGTACCTCTTAGTGAAACACAAAGTGAAACAAACATTTACTGATTAAATAAGTACACAAATAAAAATCTTTCCGAGTGCCTTTTCTTATTCTTTGATGCAAGACCCTTCTTAGATACACTTTCTCTCAGAATGCAATAACCCCAGAGCACATGTCTGTGGACAACAGGGTATCCTAGGACAGCTGGTCAGGGCCAGAATAGGATGAACAGCTGCCCAGACAGCCATGAAAAGCAAAACAAAACAGGACAGGACGAACAGACTAGTACTTAAAGAAAGTAGGCAAGTTCATTACCAGGCAAGGTCAACATCAGGGACTTTTGTCAGGTTTAAGAGGTAGATCAAATGCCTGGATAGAGGATAGTGAGACCAGAGAGAGGAGCGTAGGATGGAAACAGGTCCCAGGAGTGCAGTGGCAGGTGGCAGGAAGAATGAACAAGTGTTTACCTGGTGATGAGTGGAGGGTGGGGTGGAAGATCTGGGCACATACCAGGAGTGGAAAGAAAGTTGGTGGGGCTGGGGCCAGAGATGGGTCCCAATCCACAGGCAAGGAGTACCCGTGCTGTCCTTAGTTTTCTCCTAGAAAGCTGCTACTCATTCTTTACATCAACTTGGGCCTCAGCATCCCATGAGAGGAATTTTTCCGACCCTAGGCTTGGGTTGGCTCCTTCACTGCAACCTCAGAAACCCCTGCTATTTCTGCCTAAACACTTTTGGCATTAGTGTGCTGTTATCTGTTTACTTGCCTGTCTAATAACACTAATAACCACTGGTAACAGTAATAGTTACCATTTGCCATATGCCAAGGAATTTACTTACATCATTCATTTAATTCTCCCAACAACTCTGTACCATAAGATACTATTATTGTTGCTTTTCATACAGTTGAAGGAAGACTCAGACAGGTAAAATGAGTCATCAAAGGTTGTACAGACAGTTAATGGCAGAGAGGGGTCACAAACTCAGGTCTGCCTGATATGAGAGCCTCTGCTCTTACACGTTAGGTTATAATGATGTAGGGCCATATTTCAGCTGAGAAAACAAACCCTGGTTTTCTTAAAATGAGGATACAGGAGTGAGGAAGCCAAGTGAGGATACAGAAGTGTGGAAAGAAAAGTAACTTGTCTGGGTGTCAAAGACAGCTCGAACTAGAATCCAGATCTTTCATCTCATCCCCAAGAGATCATCTTGCTTTGGGAGAACAATCTGGAAAGATGAGGCTGGCCTCAGCAGATGGGTTTGGAGGGAGGAAGGGAATAAGTCACTGGCTCTCTAGGTTATCCAGTTTTCAGTATGCAGGAAAACTGATTTTTGCACAGAGTAGTTGTGTGGTAGCTAATCTCTGAGTGTGGACCAGCAGCTGCTGTCTGAAGCCAGCAAGGCCTGTGTAATCTTGCTGCTCCTTCTCACCTGACATGGCCAGGTGTTAGATGCTTCAGGGAAAATGCCTCTGATCAGCATTGGCTCTATGCCCAAAAGGCCAAGATTTATGTGTAGGTCCTGGGTTGGGGGAAGAGTAGAGAATGACTCCAGGCTCAATTTTAGCTTTTCCATGCCTGCCTAGCCCTTCCTCACTTACTTCTCAGCAGTCAGGTAAAGCATATGAAAAAAATATGGAATCTTGGACCTGCGGGTGTTCTCCAGGATTCCCTTTAGTGGGAGTTCCCAAACCTCGCTGATACTCACAATAATCTGAGGCATTGTGAAAACACATCTCTTGAACTCCGTTTCAGAACCTGCAGGGTGAAGTGTCAGCAGTTTTCAAAGATGCTGATGATTGGCCAGATGGAGGAATCTCTTGTCTAATCCAATAGAATGAAAGTCAATATTACAGATGGGAAAACATACATGTGAGATCGGAGAAGGACAAGTAGCCTAAGAAAGTGGTTAAAGCCCTGGAATCTGCCAAGGCTTCTTTGTGTCTTAGGGAAAGAAAAAAAAATGGAACTTTCCCAAGGTACCATTATTACAAAAAGAAAAAAAAAGCAAAACCAAAGCAAAACATAATAGTATGTCTCATTTTGAAGACTTCTTGTAAAATATAAATGTAATGTTACATAGTTCCTGACATATAAATGTTTGCTTTTGTTAACTACTAGTGGGGGAGCAGACACGTAAAATAGTATAGTAGAATAAGAATTTTGATCGTTATATCATTGTTGTGGCTGCTTACCATCCTGTTCTCTGAACCCTGCTAGAGGAAACATCCCCTAGATCACAAGCTGAGTCCCTCGGCACATGTCCGTGCAAATAACCTCCCTTGCTGTGATACGGATTCTCTTTCTTTCTCTGAGTTTTCCTCTCCCTTGTGGTCAGCTTCAAAGGCCTACACAGACTCCACTGCCTGACCTACCATCAAAGTCCCTTTGGAATGAGCATCTGAGATGATAGGCTGACCCCACAATTCAGGGACCCAGAGGCAAGGTCATGGATGATTTTCAGGGACACCGGCCCAAGGCATGGCTCCAGGGCATCTCCAGCTCCCCTCTCTGGAAAGAGACTAAATACAGAGGGCTGACCACTGTGAGTGTGTAGTCCTGGAAGTATTTGCACATCTGAGTGTGATGTTTGCATGTGCTTTGTGTTTTTAAGTGAGTGCATGTGTGCACATGTATTTGCAGGTACAGCGTAGGCCAATCCCACACTGAGACTGGGTGGGAAGCAAAGGCACTGAGTCTTACACATCTTCTATGGTGATAGGTATGCAACTCGGATTTGTTAAGTGGATGAATGAGTAGATGATAGAACGAGTGAATAAATGTCTGAGCAAATGAAGAAATGCACAAGTATTTTTTATGGAAGCCAAAGGAAACATCTCTAAATCCAAAGTCTAATGTCAGGGGCTGACAAATTCATGTTTATGAAAATATTTATTCCTTCATTTGAGGTGACATAATTTTCAAAGCTCTTCAGATTTTTTAGTTAGACAGGCTTGGATGAGAATCCCTGCACAAGCTCCTTAGCCTCTTTATGCAGCAATTTCTTTCTCTGTAAATCAGAGATGTCAGTTCCCATTTGAGGATGTGACGAAGATGAAGTAAAATAACATAGGTATGGTATGTGACAACTACAATGTTTGCCACAGGGGAATTTAGTAAATCCTTCCTTTTTTCCTTCCTTTCTTCTTCCCTTCCTCTGTCTTTTTCTTTTCTTCCTCTATATTTCTTATTTCTTTTTCTTTTTTTTTTTTCCCTTTTTTTGGAGAGGTTTTTGCTATAGGGCACGTGTGCTCGCCAGACAGACAGAGACAGAGAGACAGAAAGCGAGAAATATCCCCTCAGGGGGGATGGCCATGCTGCAATCCCTTCTCCATTCTCCTCTCGGGATCTTGGGCATGCACGCACACGCACCCGGTGTGAGTTTAAGCCACCAGGTCTGGGACTCGAACCGCGGTCGACTACGTGGGAGTCCAGTGACATAGCCATTATGCTAACTGCTGGTCCATATTTCTTATTTCTTATTAAAGACTTCATTAGAAATGTTGGTAGTATTGCCTGAGGCCAAGACGGTGCCTGGGAAAGTCAGTTTGGAGACAGAATGGAGAATGTCTAGATGGGTCCAGATAGGTTTTCCAAACTTCAAGCCCTATTAGGAGCTCAATAATGAAATCAGTTCTTTCTAAAAGTCAGTAGTGCAGGGGGAAGAAAAGATAAGCAAAATGGGCTGACGTGGCATTTCATCCAGGTCCTGCCATTATTATGATGGTGTAGTGATCTTGGATCAATCTCTTCCCCTTTCTGGTTCTCCATTTTCCTACCTGTCAGATGGGATTAGATGAGGACTCATATAACCCTACATTGCTAGATGAGAATATAAAAAGTTTGTATGTTGTACTGGAATTTCCTGGTGTCTAGTATGGAAGGCCTAGGATGACAAAAAGAGACAGGATTTACCAAGGTCCCATTGAAATGCATCCATAGAATGCCGTGGAAGGTGATGATAGGCTTGGCAATGGAGGCTGCTGGCTCTTACCTTAGGTTTGGGGGCATTTCAGGAAAACAAGGGGCCCTTGGGAGTTGAAATCAATCTGTATGTGTGAGGTGTAGTGTATTCTTCAAGAACACCTCTTTTTATTAGGAAGAAAGAGTAATTAAGATTGCAATAATAACAATCATCATTTACTAAACATTGCTCATTTCCAGGACCCACACTAAGTACTTTATGTGTAATTTCTGCCTAGCATGTTTGTTGCAAAACATAGGGTTGATGCTACTGCTATTACTCCCATTTTAAAGATAGTCAGTGACTTATGCGGTGAGTGGCAAGGTAGGATGGAAACTGAGACTATTGAGTACACAGCCTGTGCCTTTTCTCTTTTTTCTTTCCCTTCCTTTCTTTTTATTATTATTATTATTATTATTATTATTATTATTTGCCATAGGGCTTATGCACTTACTTGAGAGAGAGAGAGAGAAAGAGAGAGAGAGAAAGGGGAAGTGAGGAATCACCTCCCAGGAAGGATGACCACATCGTGATCCTTTCTCTTCTATACTTTGGGATTTTGTGCACTCACACACACACCCTCCCAGCATGTGTTTCACCCACCTGGTCCAGAAATCAAACCTCAGAGTCAGTCATATAGGACCCAGTGCCTTAACTACCATGCCACCTGCTGGTCCAGCCTGTGCTCTTTACAGCTATTGTGCCTAGCATCTGAGTGCAGTGACAACCCAATACACACTTACTGCCGTTGGCACTGCCGCTACCTTCAGAACTATTGAAAGAACTAATGGTGGTGATGGTAAACTATGATTTAAGTTGCTGTTTTACAGTTTTTATAATCCTCTCCTTAGTTTCTGAACACTATCTCAAAGGAAGGAAGGAAGAAAGAAAGTTGTGCCTGGATTTTTCCTATTGTGCAGATTAAGACAATGAGGCTCTGGGGATTTACTTCTTATGTAAGAACACTTTTAGTAAGTAGCAGAGATAATACTCTGAGACTTGACTTGAAATGTAGCCTTTTCCCTTAATGCGATGTTGATGTATCCTCAAGCAAAGTGTAATTGCCTCTAGCAAGAGGGTAAACTGAGGCACGGGGCAGTCCATCTATTTGCACGTTTCTTACAGGGAATTGTAAGTGCACTGGATGCAGAGATGGTCTCTCGGCTCATTAACCTCTCTGCCTTGTGCCCCATTCTGTATGCCTGCGAGAAGATTCTTGGGCATCAGTCAAGAGAGCAGTCCTTGGGACCAGCAGTTAGCGTAATGGCTATGTCGTTGGACTCCCACGTAGTCAACTGTGGTTCGAGTCTCGGACCCGGTGGCTTAAACTCACGCCGGGCGCGTGTGCGTGGTGATTTCTCGCTTTCTATCTCTCTGCCTCTTTCTGTCTGTCTGGCGAGCACACGCGCCCTATAGCAAAAACCTCTCCAAAAAAAAAAAGAAAAGAGAGCAGTCCTTGAGTTGTCAGGCTGTCTAACCCATATGCCTCAGTTCAGCCCTCAGCAGAGAGAGCTCAGATGTCATTAATCACTGCTCTGTTTCCGTAAAGTGCCATCTTCCTGTGTCCCAGGGAAAAGCAGACACACCCGGGGGGAGAAACTATAGAAACAGAGGCCAAAGCACGCACTCAAGCACCAGACAGGAAAGAAGGGGCTGAGGTTTTTGGAATGTCAGAAAAAGGGTGAAATCTTTAGCATTCCTGTTGGGAAACAGCTTTGCTTAAAGACCTGTCAGACAACCAGAACCTCAGGCTCCAGGAGTAACTCACCCAGAATTAAATCCTGATGCCCTCTGTTGGTGTTTTCCAGTAATGGTAAAATTTTTGGAGATTTAGAAAGGAAACAACAATGTATGGGACACAGACAAAAACCCCATAAACTACAACAAACCCATAATAGCATATGCATACACATTGACATGTACCACATTTTTACTCTCAGAGCCTGCAAAATGGAATCATAGACAGTCAGACCTAGAGGGCTTTTATAAACATCTGAGTCATGTTCCTTCTTTAGTTCTAAATGAAGAAACAGAGGTTCTCAGAGGGAAAGTAATTTTCCCAAGGCAGAAAAATGTAGCCATTCCAATGACAGAGTGCATCGAATAGTTACCACACGCCGGCCATGTGCCAGGTTCTGTGCACACAGCCTCACCTCTAACCCTCACTGCAGCTTCACCTAGGAGGCATTACTCTCTCCCACTCACAGAGGTGGGAAAAGAGTTGCAGGGAAGTTATAGAACATGCCCAAAGTTAGTAAAGCTGTTCCTGAGCTTGTCTAGGATGCTAACCTAGGTGACTTCGGCTCCAGATTTCATGGTGCCTCCTAATTTCATTAGAAATAGAGCTTCACCTTGAATCTGGATCTCTACCCTTCAGCTTCACAACCTTTACCCTAGAGTACCTGGAGGCTTGGTCTTTCCCAGTACACATGGAGACACAGGGGATTTTTCTTAGGCATTTGATCTGGTGAAATAAGACAATATTTCATTTTAATTTTCTCATTAATTCATAAAAGAACATCTTAATTTTTCACATATATTTAGAAAGATAGAAACAGGAGTACATAGAGAAAGTCAGGCTATCCAGTCTGTTACTGTTAAAGCTCTCGAATTTGGTTTTGCTGCCCAAGCGTGTCTGCCAGTAGTTTATTCCTGAATAAGTAAATTCATTTGCCCAGCTGCAGGTACAAGGGTCTGTCACAGGCTTCTACTCTCAGAGAGAGAATCTGTCCAACAAAACTCAGCACATGGCAAAAGGCAAGAATGCCCCCTAGAAACAAAACAAAACACGCGAGCAAACAAACAAGCAAGCGTGAGGATTGAGCTCATTTCTTTTGGGAAACCCTATCCATCAGAGAAGCTATTCTCTTCCCCTGAGGTCACAAAAAGGCCAGAATAATTCTGCTAATGGAAGTTCCTCCAAATGGTAATATGAGAAGCTCAGTATAAGTGACTCCACTTAATGCTGTTATTTCAGGGGTCCACTAACTCAGAGTGTATAGAGTTCCTCTTTGCATTATCTGCCAAGTTTGCCAAGCAAGTTAAAGCCATAATTTAGAGTACATAGAACAATTAGGTTCCTTAAGAGAGCAATATTAAAACCCCGCATTATAAGTAGCAAGTGACATGCTGGTTGCCGATGAATATTTTTCAGTTTCCATCAGTATATTCCCACAGGGACTTGCATTAAATTCTAAAACATGGACTTCTGAAGTTTAGACTGGCCTTCTCTTAATTAGTACAAATGGCGGGTCTTGCTCAATGTAAATGAATTGTGGGGATGGCTTATGTGAGTTACATCCGAACACAAAGAACAGTTTTCATTATAAGCCCAACTTTGGCCTCTGGAGATTCCTTGAAAAGCTTCCTTTAGGGTGGTAGCTTGTCAGTCCTATGTCTCGTCATAAGTTAGAGGAAAATCAATCCCACTATTTGGGAACTGGATTCATTCTGAAAGCAATAGGCTTGTCACATTTAATTATTTCACACTCCACTCATGAGGCCATGAAAGTGTCAATTTTACCTGAGGGATAATGGAGCCAGGGAAGAAAAACTCTTCCAAGTGTGGGAAAATAATAAAGTCCTGCTTAACAATAAAAGCAACCTTTAAAAGTTAAGGAAAAAAGTTTTTCCGGTGAAGCACTGGGAGAGGATTGAAAGATAGACACCTGCATGTTGATTTTTCTTTTAATTTTATTCATAAAAGATTAGAATTCCGGAAACTATGTGTGAAAGGGGACCTTAGAGTTAATCATTTCAACTTACTTTAGTTGACAGAGTTAGTGGCCAAGGAATCACCGATAATTTAATAACAATAATAACTATGACATATTCAGCATTGAATTTGGGTGGGTTGCCTTTCAAAACAAGTCAGTAGGAAACCATAGGACAGAAAGTAGGTCACCCAATTGTTTTTTTTTTCTTATGCTAAATTCAAAATTAAGTGAGGATCATATAGAAAAGCCTATTCATGTTATATTTTATCCCCCTCAAATTAAAAAAAAATTGCAAAAGTTCAAATGATCTTTATTACTGATATTTTTTCTTTATTTATGGTAGAGTGAATGTGTATGCAAGAAAGAGACAAAGGGAGTGACAGAGAAGCGCCCTCTTTGGGATTTGGTCATGCTGTGATCTCCCTGTTCCAATCATCCAGCCTGTTGACTCTCAGACGTTCACATACACCCAGAGAATTTCAGCCTGACCAATCCTGAGATTTGAACAGTGGTCGCCAGGCAGAATCTGGCCTTTCTTGAGCAGCACTACGAATTACTGCTGTGCCACAGAGACCTCCCAACCCATTTTTAGTGTGCACACATACTAGGAGGTGAGAGGAAGACACAGAGGGTCTCTTCACACTGGGATCTCTGTTCCCTAGTCTCTAAGCTCCTCAGAAACGTGCACACATACTAGGAGGTGAGAGGAAGACAGAGAGGGTCTCTGGACACTGGGATCTCTGTTCTCTAGTCTCTAAGCTCCTCAGGAAACTGTGTGTTCCTTGTGCACTCAGTATGTTTTCAGGGCCCTGAGTCCGTGTTTGGCCAGATGGCTTCCATGCTTATAGGACATGAAAGTTATCACTGGGTCACTGCCATGGAACTAAATGACATCATTTGTGTAACTCTGGTGGAGACCAAAGCATTTAACTCTGGCATGGATCATAGCATGAAAATCTCGCACAGAATCTTCATGGGTAAATGTTAAAAATAGAACATTTGTGACATGGAACAGTTGTCTTTGCTCATGTATGGCTATGTCATGAATAAAAGCATCTCCAAACCTTGGTATTTAAACAGTTGGGATGGTGGTGGGGGTAAAGTTTATAAACTACAAGATCAGAGGTCATGGAAAATGATGAGTTGGCCCCATTTGCTAGAAGCTGGAGCTAAGAAAGTCAGAGCTAGATTTAAGGGGACATTTTCTACACCAAATAAGGGAATTAATATGAGTGTGTGCCCCCATAGTGATCTGTGATTTAACCCTACTGAGGAGTGTGGAAAGAAAGTAAGATCTGGTATTTAAAGGAGCTAATTTACACAACTAAGACTTTGCATTCCACCTCTGTTATTTATTCACTGTGTTACTATGACAAGTACCTCTACCTTTTTCTTAAAAAAAAAAAAAAGTAGGAATGGGGGTGGGCAGATGGTGCAGTGGTTAATTTTTTTTGGAGAGATTTTCACTGTAGGGCGCGTGCGCTCGCCAGACAGACAGAGAGAGACATAGAGACAGAAAGCGAGAAATCACCCCCCAGGGGGGATGGTCACGCCGCAATCCCTTCTCCTCCATTCTCCTCTCGGGATCTTGGGCACGCACGCACACGCGCCCGGCGTGAGATTTAAGCCACCGGGTCCGAGACGCGAACCGCGGTCGACTACGTGGGAGTCCAGCGACATAGCCATTACGCTAACTGCTGGTTCCCAAAATACAGAATTCTTTAAAAAATCTGTAGTGATATATTAATATATGTTAGATATAGATAACAAAACTTTCTGTTTAAAAAAAAAAATTGCCAGAGGAGACATGTGCTCACCAGAGACAGAAAGTGACAGAGAGAGGAGGAAAGTGAGGAAGCATCCCCCATGGGGCATGGCTACACACCTCTCCCTTCTCTCCCACTTCTCAGTCCTTTGGGGATTTCAGGGCACTTGATCACACACCCACGGTCAGCCATGTGGATCCAACTACCTTACCTACCACTTGCCATTTCAATGACTGGTCCCCAGATTAGCCACTTTAACTTTAACTTTTTTTTTTCTTTTTTAGGCTTTGTTTTTACTGTAAGTTGCATGTGCTTTCCAGAGAGAGACAGAGACAGAGAGACAAAGAGAGAGAGAGAGTGAGAAAGTACTCTCCTACCCCCAGAAAGGATGTCCATGCCACAATTCCTCCTCCTCCATTCTCTTCTTGAGATTCTAGGGACACACGCACAGGAGTCTGCAGTGTTTTTCAAACTGTTGGATCCAGGACTCAAACCTGGAGTGAGCTGAGTGGGAGTCACACTACCTGTTTACCCCATTTGAACCATTTTTAGGTATACATTTTGTTGGCATTAATTACGTTTACGGTTTAGAGCAACCATCACTATCATATACTTCTGAAACCTCATAGCCCCAGATAGAAACTACCCATTAAGAAATAACCTTCCATTTTTTTCCTTCCTGACATCCTGGTAAACTAGCCTAGCTTCTGTTTCCATGAATTTTCCTTATTCCATTTAAGTGAAGTTATACAGTAATTGTCCTTGTGTGTCTGACTTATTTCACTTAGCATAATGTTTTTAAAATGCATCCATATTGTAGCATATGTCAAAATTTCATTATTTTTAAAGGCTGAGTAATTTCCCTTGTATATACACACCACAACTTGTATACCCATTGATGATCTGTGGATGAATATGAATTGCTTCCACATTTTGGCTATTATGAACAATGCTCAGTTAACTTGGGTGGACAAGTGTCTGTCTGACAGGTTTTTAATGCTTTTGGGGATATACCTGGAAGTGGAATAGCTGGATCATATGGTAATTCTATGCTTAGCTTTTTGAGGAGCTGCCAAACCGCCAAACCACAGCAGCTGCACCATTCTAACATTCTCACCAGCCGTGTACAATTATTATAATTCCTTCACATTCTTGCCAGCACTTGTTGCTTTCCTTTCTTTCCCTCTCCCCCTTCTCCTCTTTCCTCTCTTCCTTTTACATTTAATTATAGTCATCCTAGTAGGTGTAAAATGGTTTTGATCTGCATTTCCCTAATGAAATAAATCAATCTCTTCGGATGTTTGGATCCCTGTTTACAAAATAAGTAGAATAGTGCTTACATGTAAGTTTTCTTTTTTTTTTTTCCACTTTTTATTTCATTTTCTTGTATTCATTCATTCACATTATTTAGCTTACAAAATGAATATTTTAACAGGAGAGCATGAATGAATACGATCGTACTGTCGGAAACAGAAAAAGCCAATGAGGACTCGAACATGGCTGCTAGAGGGAATGCTGTCTGGTTCCATCCAGTTGTTCCTTTATTTTGGAGTTGCCTCTTCCTTTCCAAAATTCCAAAAGTTCAAATTATATCTATCCTTCTTCCTAATCACATGGAAGTAAGGAAATACACGTTTAAAGTTCAACGAGTAGCACTGAGATCTATGCTTGGGCAGGAAGGCCTTGGGGCAACATCTCGGTAGGCTAATATTTATTTCTCCTCATCTTTCTTTTTTAAAACATTTATTTATATATTTCTAGAGAGAAGGATAGAGCAGCACCCATGACAGATCTTGACTGATCCTTCTCCCAGCACTGCATCAGGAAGGATCGTGGGTGTTCCCAGTGTCTTCATGTGGGCATGAACACAGAGGCTTCCCGTGGAGCCTCCAAACATCCCATAGCAGTGCCCCTACTGCCTGCACCCCAGGGGCTGGGCTTGCTCCTCATTCTTCTTCTCCAGAAATGGGTAGAACTAGTTTTTAGCCTTCTGATGCCTTGCATGTCCACTTAACAGCGACACTTAAAAATAAACCACCTTATCTTTTTTTCTTTTTTCTTTTTTTTGGGAGAGATTTTCGCTATAGGGCGCGTGCGCTCGCCAGACAGAGAGAGACATAGAGACAGAAAGCGAGACATCACCCCCCAGGGGGGATGGTCATGCCGCAATCCCTTCTCCATTCTCCTCTCGGGATCTTGGGCACGCACGCACACGCGCCCGGCGTGAGTTTTAAGCCACTGGGTCTGGGACGCGAACCGTGGTCAACTACGTGGGAGTCCAGCGACATAGCCATTACGCTAACTGCTGGTTCCCAACCACCATATCTTTTTGTTTGTTTGTTTTTTCCTTTTCTTTTTGTGCCTCAGATTCTGTCTAGGAGTTGGGCGTTTTTCCTCTATTTCTAATCTGTTGATTGAGATATGAGCAAGGACCAAATAGATACAATTTGCTGTAAGACTGTGGGAATATCCCAGAGCTCCTGAGGAGCACTTTAAATTATGAAATACCAAGATTGTAAGAAGAAAACTTTCTGGATGAGAGATCTATGAGAACAAGCCTGTCTGAAATAGCAGTAGCTGTTTCAAGTGGTCCTATTCCTCTGCCTCTTTTTTTTTTTTTTTTTTTAATAAATTTTTGCTTGCAGAAGGGACAGAGACATAAAGCAAGAAATCACTGTCTTCCTTTTTCCCCCACAGAGCGGATGTCCATGCTGGACTCCCTTCTGCTCCATTCTCCTCTAGGGATCTTGGGCATGAATGTATATGCACCCAGAGTGAGTTTTAAGTCACCGGGTCTGGGACTTGAAGTGTGGTTGACTACATGGGAGTCCAGCAATGTAACTATTGCGCCATCTGCTGGTCCTGCTCTGCCTCTTCGGGTCATTCTTTCATTGTGTAAGTTAGTTAATAAGGGAATATGTTAGGTTATTTAAGGTATTTAGATCAGTACCTGTCAAAGGTTAAGAATTAACATGTTCTTACATGATTGCAGAGTTCTTCATGAAATGTGGGTTTATGGTGTTGGAGCTACTGAAATGTGAGAGGGCTATAAACGATGCAACGGGGAAATTACTTTTTAATAATCGATATGATGGGACACTATTGTGAACTATTAATAGGCTCTACCTCGCCTTGCCTTACATGTTGTAGTTCTCGCTTGACAAGGAGAAGGAGAATTTCACCCTCACAATCTCAGGAAAGCATTTTTC
>NW_006159542.1:8720505-8721328 GCF_000334495.1 Tupaia belangeri chinensis
GTAGGGAAAAATAAAATAGTTCTTAGGCTTTGGGTTTCAGAGTTGAATTCTTGAACTTTTCATTTTGGCAAGAGTTTGAAAGAGAAGGATGTCAAGGCCAGACAGTGACACAGTGGTGAAATGTGACAATTTTGTGAGACAATTTTATGTGGGAAGGTTCTCAATTCAAGACTTCCCTGAGTATGTTGGATACATGCTTGTCCATTATCTGAGGGCCTCTTTCTCTTTCTCTGACTATCTTGCTGGAGAAATAAATAAATAAGCTTTGAAAAAATAAAGGAATTTTGAATTTCGGAATTCTAACCATTAAAAATTAGACTTAAAACTTACGTGATGGATGAATGATGACGGTCTTACTAATGTGATGCCAAAAGCTGCAGTAGGAGAAATGCAATTGTCTGTGATTCTGGAAGGACTCCGTTTGGTCAAAGCTACAAGGCAAGTTGAAATCTTGACCATAGTCACACCTTCATGAGAAACTTGTATCATCTTTTGCTGGGAGAATTTCACTGATGACTTTTAGAAATACATGTTATCTTCTGCCTTAAATTCTCTAGTAAATTGTTTAAATATTCCTTAGGGTACTTAATCACTTCATACATTTTGTTATATCAATTTGCACACATGACCTAACTCTCTTTCTAACATTTAGGACCCTGGAAAACAAGAACTATATAACTATATAACACTTATAGCTTATGAGTGTTAAAATAGTAGATTAAGAATTTCATGGTGCAGATAAATCACTTGGTTTAAAAATTAAACTATGTGTTCCCGTTCTCCACCTTTAGAGATTCTGATTCAGTAGATCTCGAATGACATT
>NW_006159542.1:8721359-8726348 GCF_000334495.1 Tupaia belangeri chinensis
AATTTTTTTTTTGTAATCAACAATTATCCCAGATGATTCTAATGCAGCTCTAAAGACCACATTCAAAGAAATGCTTCTTGGTTGCATTGAAAACTGCCTTGTACAAGGCAAGTAGGTGATGTAGAGGTTAGGATAGCTGGATCCCACATGGCTAACTGCACTGTTCAAATCCCAGACACGGTGGTTTGAAAATCACCATGGTCATGCCCAGAATCCTGGGAGGAGAAGGGGGGGAAATCCTGGATTCCCTGGGGGTGGGGTGACTTCTTACTTTCCCTCTCTCTGTTTCTCTTTGGTAAGTACACGTGCCTTATAGCAAAAGGGAAAAAAAAGCCATGTACATAAAACATATGCAGTAAGGGAGTGCTGAATTATTGTAAGAGTAGACTATGGAGATAGCAATCTTAAGAATTATTATTATTATTTTATTATTTTTTTGAGAGGTTTTTGCTATAGGGTGCGTGTGCTCGCCAGACAGACAGAGAGAGACAGAGAGACAGAAGCAAGAAATCACCCCCCAGGGGGTTGGCCACACCGCAATCCCTTCTCGGGATCTTGGGCACGCATGCACATGCGCCCGGTGTGAGTTTTAAGCCACTAGGTCCGGGATGCGAACTGCAGTTGACTACATGGGAGTCCAGCGACATAACCATTACGCTAACTGCTGGTCCCCTTAAGATTATTTTTCAAGTTACTTATTTATTCATGATAGAGAGCATGTGTAGACTCATGGAGAGAGAGAGCTAAGAGAGAGAGAGGGAGAGGCAACCTTGATGTGATTCTTTTTTCTTAATCTTCCCACTTATCAGGATCATGCACACACACACACACACACACACACACACGGTGTTTTCAGGCTAGCTCAGGTATGCGAACCCAGTGTTGGCCATGTGCTGTCAGCCCTGCAGTTCAGTTTGATGCTCACCACACTACCAGGCTCAGTCAGGTTTGCTATTTTTTTTTTAAAAGAGATTCATTGTTGTTTTGTTTTTCTCAAGAGATTCTTAGATAATGAGTCAGAAAGAAACAGGGTGCCCTTGATTATCTTCCACTATGTGTCCATAACTTCTTTATAATAATCCTGCCAGGTCATTTACACAACAGGAGACTGAGGGTCAGAGGGTCAATGCCTTTCTAGAAGTCAAAGAGCAGAACCAGGTTTCACACCTTGGTCAGTCACATTTTAAAATCTGTGCTCCTGGGGCTGGCAGGTGGCATGGCGGTTAAGGGTGCTGGACTCCCACATGGCTGAGCACGGTTCAAGTCCCAGACCTGGCAGCTTGCTTTGTCATTTTCCCTCTCTCTCGCTCTCTCTCACTCTGTCTCTCTCTGGTCAAATTAAAATAAATACATGAATAAATAAAGTTAAATAAAATAATTCTTAAAAAAATATCTGTCCTCTTTTCATTTCTTTATGCCACCCCCACCCCGCCCCTGAGCTAAGACACTAGAATCCAGAAACGGCCTCTTTCAGTGGTACCAGAAGAGGATTTATCTTCTGTGTGCCTTAATATACCTTCTGCAAAAGAAGTTCCTTACTTAAATGGGATATAATATGAGCATCGGTCAGTGGAGGGTAGGAAGAAGAGGTGAAAATGTAAAGGCAGCATCTAACCGTGCCATCCTTATTATGAACGATAATAACATTATCAACACTGAGCTCATAATTTAACCCATGAGGCACTGACCCACCAGCTCTGATTATTATTACTGATAATTAATGAGGGTAAGACATGAGGTTAATGAAGGCTTTTCATAACTTCAAATCTTTACTGAATAACAAGAGGGGGAAACTCACTCTTTTCTGTATACTAAATGTAACTGGATTTGGCTTTGTTGTTTATTTTTGTGTTTCTTTATCTTTCCCTTAAAATTCCCCAAGGCCCACTTGGGATAATGGAGTAAATGAGTCAGTCTGTAAAAATGCATTTTAAAGCCCACAGTGGTGGTGACTACAACACGTGGCAGTGGAGACAGCGGCTCATCAGGGAAGTGCTGGTTTAAACCAAAACTGCTCTCGTTTCTGAAATTCTGAGGGGTTGCTTGAAGGGAAGTTAGCTCCCCATCAGTGTGAAATCAGCAGTTAGAAACTCACAGAGATCTCTGGCTTGATGCATGACCAGACGTGCATTCAGCTAAGTCGTAGCTGCTCCATGACCTGATCTGCGAAATGGGATGATGGACTTTACCAAGGTGTTAAAAAAGAATTATGTATTTAATTTTATTTATAATTATTACTTTAATTTGCTATAGGGCATATGTGCTCACCAGACAGAGACAGAGAGAAGTGGGGAAGTGGGGGTGGGGGAAGGGGAGTGAGAAAGCAAGCCGCCAGGTCTGGGACTCAAACCATGGTCAATCGTGTGGAAATCCAGTGCCTTAACTACCACACCACATGCTGGCCTCTTACTAGGTTGTTTTGAAGGCCAAACAATGTTATGGACATGAAAATTCTATTGGTCACTAGCTCAGTTAACAAAGATGGTCAGAAAGAGCAAGAAATTAGAAATATACTTATGTATTAGATGCTTTGTTAAGATTCATAATCAGTGAATTGTAAAGTCAGAGCAATGATTTTAGAACGTGCTGCTCAGATTTTTCTCTCTCTTGCCTGAAAATTAAGGACACTCAGCCCTGACATCATCCAGGGCCCATGTTATCTACCGTGTCTGTCTGTGACTGTATGACCTGCCCAGCAGACTCCTCCCTGACTCTGTAACCCAGTGTAGCAGAGACTCAGATAACTTGACAACTTGCTTACTCAACGTGTGTTATAGAATACTTCTCTTAAATATAATTTGGCCAGAGAAGTGGTCTCAGTTTCACATTTGAATCAGTTCCAAGCTCAGCGTAATATAATATTATAATCTAATCTAATATAATAAGGTCAGACAGCATTTTGGATATTTCGGATACATAGTCCCAGTATTTGTAGTGAACACAAAAAATGTCCACTATTCTGCATTCTTCACGTATGTACACTTTGCAGAACAACTGCCTGTTCTTTCTACCAGGTGACGTAGTCTGTTTCCCTGCTCTTTGTGGCGTTGTCACACTGGTTAAAAGAATATGGCGGAATTGGCAATCCTCTCTTTTTGAGTCTAGGCCTCATGAGGTGATTCTGCTCACTCTCTTTTGTACATCAAAAGCTAGGGCTCAGGCTAAGTGGTGGGGACATGGTAATGTAACTGGACCCACATGGAAAGTATCTTGGGTTCACATCCTGGGACCTTCCTGATCATGCAGACTGGCTGAGACTAGAGATGTGTTACAGATGAGGGCCTTTTGGGGGGTATTTTCTCTCTGTCTCTTTCTCTCTCTCTTTGTCCTTCTCTCATAAAAACATAAGCTGAAAAAAAAGCATGGCTTGTCTACTGGAGGATTGGACACCTTATAGAAGAGTGCACAAGTGAGGATATCCAAGAGTATGAGCAATTTATAGTTGGCAGGGTTGACTGACTGATGAACTGACTGCAGGTGAATAGGAGGGCAAACCAAGACTAGAAGAGTCACTCTGTAATGCACAAACTTAAGAGCAATAATAATGTGTATTGCTTTAGCCCATTAAGTTTGAAAAATTAGTTAAGCAGCAGCTGCTAACTCATATAAACATAAAATGAAAATCTTCAAGTATAATATTTTTAAGACTTTAAACAGGAAAGAAAGAAAAGTAAAGAAAAAATTAATCTAGGATGAATACTTGTAACTGTATTTGTCCAACTTCTAATTGTAATGACTTTTAAAAATTGTGTTAAAATATCTAATTATAGGGAACCAGCTGTTAGCGTAGTGGCTATGTCGCTGGACTCCCACGTAGTCGACCGCGGTTCACATCCTGGACCCGGTGGCTTAAAACTCACGACGGGCGCGTGTGCATGCATGCCCAAAATCCCGAGAGGAGAATGGAGAAGGGATTGCAGCGTGATCATCCCCCCTGGGGAGTGATTTCTCACATTCTGTCTCTCTGTCTCTCTCTGTCTGTCTGGCGAGCGCACGTGCCCTATAGCGAAAACCTCTCAAAAAAAAAAAATCTAATTATAGAGTCTATCAGGTGGCATGGTAGTTAAGGTGCTAGATTCCCACATGGCTGATCGTGATTCAAGTCTCAGACCCAGCGGCTTGAAATCATGCTGGACATGTGTATGTGGACATTCAAAATCCTCAGAGGAGAATGAAAGAGAAGGGATTGCTGCATGGCCATTCTTACTGCGGGTGATTTTTCACTTTCCCTCTCTGTCTCTCTCCAGTGAACACATGCATTCTATGGCAAACACTGGGAAAAACAATCTAATTGTAGTTGCATTGTTAATAGTAGAATAGATCTTGACCATCTATAAAGTTGAATGTAAAATGCCATAAAATGTTCTTTTTGTTTATTTCATTGGGACATGAAATGATATGCTTGTTTATTTCACCAATTCATTAAAAAATCCAAAACAAAGCACCTTTTTGAGCACCTGTTCTGTGTCACACGTATTGCTCGGTGCTGGGATATGAAGTCAATAAAGGCATGCCTGACATTTCATCTTTAGTTAATCATGCTTTGGAAATCTTCTTTCAAATATGCCCAGAAGTACAAGTATTTTAAGCTGCCCTCCATGACCAATATAAGTGGAATTCACTGTCATATTTCATTCAACTCTCTTCCCCTCATTGTTGATCAATTTTCTCACTTGAAGAGAAGTTTGAGGCCAAGTTCTCTCCTATCTCTTGATTGATTAATATGTGCAGGTTTCCACATCTTCATTCACAGAATATGACTGATATAATGAGATGCCAGTGACTTAACTCAGAGCAGTAACACTCTAATAGTGAAAATCTTGGACCCTGAAGCTCCCCTCTGACATGGGAAGAACTTGGAAATAATTGCTTCTGTCCCCAAAGCAAGAAAAAGCTGGGACAAGTGGGAAATTAATCACTTTTTTCTTTTTTTCTTTCTTTTTTTTTTTTTTTGGAGAGATTTTTGCTATAGGGCGCGTGCGCTCGCCA
>NW_006159542.1:8727181-8753539 GCF_000334495.1 Tupaia belangeri chinensis
GGATGAAATATATTCTATGACAAAAGAATATAACTGTATCTCTGAAGAGGGCGGGGGAACCTGGTGGTAACCTAAGTAACTTTGGAAATGATCAGAGTTGGTAAAACTAAAAGTAAAAGAAACTGAACATATAAGTATTGCACACTAGCTGAAGATGTTGTTTCTCAAGGAGGTGCTGGTTAACAGTTCAGAATCCACTCTGTGTGTGCTGAAACTGAACAATTAACTAAAAGGCAGCCAGATGATAGACACCAGGATTCTCCCTGGTGGAGGGAAGGTCACAGACAAAGAGAGGAGGCTGCAACGATTTACCTGGTGCTGGAGTAAAGTTGGAGTAATCAGAATGAACTCGTGGTTTGTTTAATAGAGATATAGATGGTTACATATAGATCTGTTCATAGGCACTGTAAATTCATGGATTAGTATACACACACAGTTTCTTGTTGGGGCAGCTGAAAGGCTGTACAAGCAATGCTACCCCAGTAGCCAGTAGCAACAAGCATACCTAATGCCCACCTTGGTTTCTAAGACCATTCTCCAATAAAATAACCAATGCTACTGGAGACATGTTTGATTATAAGACTGGGGCAAGAAATACGTAACGTAAATCTAGGGTATCTCATACGGCCAGAAGGTAAGACACTGCTTTAAAAAACCACAGCCAAAGTAATGGGATATGTCAAAGAGGCACAGAAACAAATTTAAAGAGCTCCCCATGGCTGATGCTGAAGATTCATGTAATATTGGATTGTAATCTTGCAAAATGCAAAATAAGTACCCATAAATCCATATTAATTAAAATTGATGGAATAGATAAATAAATGGGAGATATATACAAATGTTTCATACAGAAGAATGTCAAGTGATTTAAGATAGTATTATAAATAATATTATTTGTTTAAGTAATACATTCCTCTATCCTCAAGAATGTAGACCTTATTCCTACTACTCCTTAGACAATAGCTGTATATAATGTCTTCTTTTCTTGGATTTCAGTACAAAAAGGGAAAAATAGAATGACTTTATAGTGGAGAACCCTGAAAAACATATTTTGACTATGTGAGCAAGCTGAACACCCAGTAATATCATGCTGATAATACATGAGGTCTTCAAAGAGTTTAAACATATTTCGTAGGCCAGCTGGTGGTGTGGTGGTGAAGGTATTGGAGCCCACATGGCTGACTGTGCAGTTTAAGTCTCAGAGTTCGTGGCCTGAAATACATGCCAGGCACATGTGCATGCATGTCCAAAGTCCTGAAAGGAGGGAGAAATGAGGAGAAGGAATTGTGATGTGATCATTCCCCATGAGGGATGCTTTCTCACTTTCCTTCTCTGTCACTCACCAGTGAGCACATGTGCCTTCTGGCAAGTTAAAATAACATTTTAAAATGGAAAACGTTTACTTAAAAAATACTCCATACTGGGGCCAGCAGGTGGCATGGTGGCTAAGGCTAAGGCACTGGACTTCCACATGGCCAGCCGCAGTTCAAGTTCCGGACCTGGTGGCTTGCTTTCCCACTTTCCCTCTCTCTCTTTTTGGTCAAGTTAAATAATAATAATAAAAACAATAAATAAATAATTCTTAAAAAAAAATACTGACCACTGCTGCAAGCTTGGCAAGATTATTTTTAGGCAGGAGAGAACACTGAGGAACTAACACAGTATGTAGATACTCGGCTTTAGGACTGAAGAGACCTGAGCTCCAATATCAACCCTGCTACTTTCTGGATATATGCTGCTCAGCACCTAATTTAACCTGTTTCCTTAGACATTAAATAGGCATAATGCAACAGCTGAGTTGCAAAATTCTCACAGCATATAGTGTGTGCTCTGCAGCAGGTACCATTGCCCTTATGATGACTATGGCCTGGCTACGTGGGATGTGTGCTGTGTGCTGAGTGACTACTGCATTCTGATGGTCCTTCTTGCAGTCAACCCAGACTTGTCCTGCTCTCATTCAAAATGTCCATTCTTAGAGAGACGGAAAGTTGATGCCCCCCTGAACAGTCATATTCTTCTGCAGACTTACACTTATTTTCCACCATGTGTATAGACTGACCTTTTTATTATGACAATTGAAGAAGACATATGACTGGAAAATTTATCGAGTATATTATAAAAATAACTGTTAATTATATTTTCCATTTTATAAAAACTACAGATATTCATTACAGAACATCAATAAAATGCTAATAATTAAAAAAAAGAAGTAGGGGCCAGCAGATGGCATGGTGGTTAGGAGTACTGGACTCCCACACGGCTGAACGTAGTATGATCCCGGACCCGGCAACTTGCCTTCTCACTTTCCCTCCGTCTCTCCCTTGCTCTGTCCCTCTCTGATCAAATTTAAATAAATAAATAAATAGATAGATAAATGATAGATAGATTGATAGATAGATAAAGATAGATAAGTATGTAAGTAAATATGTAAATAAAATAAAGTTAAATAAAAAATAATTCTCAAAAAGAAACAAAGAAGAAATAGAAACACCTACAATGCCAATGGTCATATGGTTTCATCCCCGACTATAAAAAGTCACATGTGTGTTATAAACAGGAGATCTGGTTTGTGTTCCTAAATACTGTCACACAACTAATTCTGAATTGCTACATAAGATTCCACATGCGACAATTATGCCATAACTTATTAATTCCATTGTCTGTTTGTGTTTGGGGAGCTCCCTTTATCTATTTCTTTTTTTGAGAGATTTTCGCTATAGGGCACGTGCGCTCGCCAGACAGACAGAGAGAGACAGAGAGACGGAAAGCGAGAAATAACCGCCCCCCCAGAGGGGATGGTCACGCCGCAATTCCTTCTCCTCCATTCTCCTCTTGGGATCTTGGGCACACACGCACACGCGCCCGGCGTGAGTTTTAAGCCACCGGGTCTAGGATGCGAACCGCAGTGGACTATGTGGGAGGCCAGCGACATAGCCATTACGCTAACTGCTGGTTCCCCTCCCTTTATCTATTTTTGATATTATGAATCACGTGCTGGTGAATGTCCTTGTAGTTAAATCCTTACCCGTGTTTTTAATTATGTCCTTGGGGTGGTAGTGTTTGTCACCGTTACATGGGCCACAGTTGGCATCACGAAGAAGCAGATTTTTATGGCCCTAAAATCAGTGCCCTGCTTAGGGCTGAGGAAATATAAGAGGAAGAAATGGAGAGAAGGGAGTTGAAAATTAACACTTGAGTGATTAAGAATAAAATAAAACAGAACTGTATTTGCACTAGTTGGAATTGGAGTCTTATTTAGTATCTAGACTGCCGCCACCTTATCCCACTGGCAAAGATCCCACCTTGCTACTGGCTCCTGAAGGGGCTGATGCCTTTAAGAGAGATTTTGTGTTTGCTATAGAGTATGTGTGCTTGCCAGAGACACAGAGAGAGACAAAGAGATAGAAAGTTAGAAATCACTCTCCATGGGTGGCCATACCACAACCCCTTCTCCATGCTCCTCTTGGGATCTTGAGCATGAGTTTTAAGCAGTGGATCCAGGGAGTTTGGTAATGTAACCATTGCGCCATCTGCTGGTCTCAAACTGATGCCCTTTGTAGCTAGATGTACTTGGGTATGAGTCTTAGTTATTCCATGCACCAGCCTATGACCATGGCTCCAAGTCTCATGGTACTCATCTGTAAAATTGGGTAATCTTAAGAGAACAAAAAGAGATGGTACATGTAAAGCCCCTGGCACCTAACAAAGACCCAATAGACAATGGGTTGCATCCACCTGAGTAATGTTTGATGTTTTCCATAGCCCACAGCAAGGCATTCCCCATCCCCACGTCTAACTTTGGGCAATTTACAGTGTCTTGATATTTTACTTCCAAGAAAAGCAAAAAGACATTTTTTTCCCTTCTCCTTTCTGCATCCTCACAGCCCCAGGCCTTTCTGAAACTCCTACAACCACAAAGTTACTTCCATTATAATCAGGGCTAGGAGGAATATGTGCTCCTGACAAATAGAGTTTTAGTTCATCAGGGGTCCCCTGATAACTATGTGTCCAGAATATTTTATCTGGCATTTTCTTAGCCAATGCATGGGAAAGAAAAAGCTCCAACAAGCGAAATCCTAGAAAACTTCACTGTTTTAATTAATTAATTTATTTATTTTTACTTCATTTTTCACTTGGAGCCACCCATTTTCAGAGATTCTATTTTATACTGGAAGAAAAGGACATAAGCTGAGAAGTCAGGCATGTCAGACAGGTTTTTTTTTTTTTTTTTTTTTTTTTTTTGTGAAGGGAGGGGATTTTACTATAGGGCGCTTGTGCTACCTGGAGAGTCAGAGAGACAGAAAGCGAGAAATCACCCCCTATAGGGGATGGTCATGCTATGATCCATTCTCCTCCATTCTCCTCTCAGGATTTTGGGGCACACATGCACATGCACCTGGCATGAGTTTCAAGCTGCCGGTCTGGGTCTGTAACATGAATCATAGTTGGCCATGTAGGATTCCAGTGATAGAACCATTATGCCACCTGCTGGTCCTATGACTTCCATTTTTGACTCTGCTGCTTATTGGCTTTGTGATCTTAGGGCAGTTAGTTCATCTCTCTGAGTCTCAGTTTTCTCCTGTGCCCAATCAGGATAAAGACAGCTGGTTGGGAATGATGTCATGATGAATGTGAAATGCAGAGACCCTAGTGCCTGGCACATGGCAGCATTTCTCCCTTTGTTGGTTCCTTTACCCAGCCCATCCTTTCCTCACTATACTTCTAGTAAAGTTTCCCTGTGAAACATAGAAAGTTATTCATTAGAATATCCTTCCTTTGTGAATTCAGAGTGCTTTGATTATAATAGCTCCCTAAGAGCTTACCTTACTAGACGCTTCTTTATCCAACTAGATGTGCACATTCATTCATTCGCTCAGCTATGTAGGAATTATGCTGGGCACTAGAAATGCCAACATAAACAAGGCTTTTTTTGTTCTCAGGAGCTCACAGTCTTCAATGGGAGACAGAAGAGTAAATATAAAATTATCTTTCAATATGAAATGATGAATGTCATGGCAGCGGGACTGGGCAGAGAACCGAGCAGGGTGCTTGGAGAAGGCATTCTAGCAGAGGGGGCAAATTAGCTGAGCTTGATGAACAGGTAGAACTTTGATATGTGACAAATCATTTCATCTATATGACAGCTCTGAAAAATAGGTATTTTCATTTTGCAGATCTGGAACCTGAGACTCAAAGACATACATCATCCAGGACGATTTCGAAGTGTGGAGATTCTGTAACATCCAGGGGAATCTGGTTCCAAAGCTCCAGATCTTTCTGTGCACCATGCTATCTCTGCAAGACTGGAAACAGATCCTGGATGGCGTAAGTTTAGGCACTATATCAGGATGGCTGCCTGCTTAAGGAAACCCTGTAGCTGCTTTCAAGCTACCTTTGAAGCCCCTTGACCCCTTCTTCTTTTGCATTCAGCAGTTGTTCTCTTCCTGTGGATATACTGGTAGTTTAGAGAAGGCAGAAACTTAGTTTTATTCCCAGTGCTCATCCCCAGCTGTGAGCTATGGGAGACTCAACCACCTTCTACTCAGCATCCTTTCTTCAAGGGACTGAATTATAGCCCCCTGGAAAGATCTGTGCCGCCCGAGTAGTCAGTTACTAATGCGTTTCATGCTGCTTCTCTGCTCCTGGCTCCCTAGCCACCCTCTACCCCTGATCTCTTAGGTCACCTTTGTCTGGCAGCTGGAGACCAGTGGTGTGTGTGTGTGTGTGTGTGTGTGTGTGTGTGTGTGTGTGTGAGGGGGTGCTCAGTCCAGAAGCTAGAGTGTGTCCTTAGATATCCCATGAATTCACTGGGTATGAGCCAACCACCAAGGAGAGGGCTTCAGCATCTTGGACCACTGCCAAGGACAAACCAGCTCGGCCTCAGGACCTCAGGTGGTGATTTCCTTCCTCCTGGGGAAAATCCAGTTTCCCTGATGGACCATCCAGCTCTGGTCCTTCTCTGCCAGAATTCTAGGTTCCTCTGCTGATCCTGTCCCTATTGCACAAATGATTGCATAATGCCATATGGATTCAAATGGGGGACATCAATATCATAAGAGCCATCATTGACCTGGAAGTTGATATGTGCAAGATATTCTTGTATGCCTTACTGCATACCATAGCCCATGAGGTAAGTCTAATTATTACCTCCACTTCGTATAAGGAAATTAAAGCTTATTGGGGTTGAGTAACTGGGCTACTTCCACAGTTGAAAGTGATAGAGCCAGCAGCCTGGCTTCTGATCCTGTAACCCTAAATGCCAACATGTAGGGAGAAGAGGTATTGTTTGAGCACGTACTACATGCCAAGGGGCTGAGCACTGAGCATGGATTATCTTGTGACTCCTCTGAAACAGCCTATGAAGTAGGCACTGTTCATATGCTTAGCTTACTAGGGAAAACAGGTTTAGAGCAGGTAAGAGAATTTCTAGGTTGCACAGTGAGAAAGTGGCAGATCTGGGATTAAAGTCCCAGGCAGCGTCCCTCCTGAACGCACCCTTCTAAGCACTATGCTATACCATCTGGACTGGATTATATTCTCCCCAAATCTATAAATACCTAGAGCCTCAGAATGTGATCTTATTAGGCAATGGTGTTTTTACAGATATAATCAGGTGAACCCTAAATGCAGTGACTGGTGTCTGTATAAGTGAAAGAAAAGGATTCAGATGATTTAGTTAACCTCTTCACCTCAGTATCCATCTCTATAAAATGAATATACTTATATCCTTGGAATGGTGAAGATCGAATAAGTTTGTGAACATACAGAGGCTGATACACGGAAAAGCAAAATTTATGCATTAGACCCCCCTACTCCCATGTCAGGAATATTTCTTTGAAGATAGTCGAATTTTTAGAAAGATGTTCCCAGTAGGAGACAGGACAAGGCTATTTGGGGACAGAACCTGAGGGGTCCAGGAAAGCTTTGGTGGTTTCTATGGGGATGATTCAGCCAACCTTTACCTGTGGATAAAGGAGTGTGAGGCGGGATTTGGCAGATCAGTTTAACGAATTTGCTGATCCTCTACTGTGTCCTGGACACTAGGCTATGTGTCTTGGTAGGGAGAAACCCTGGAATCTGTGTGCTAGGTTGGGGTTGCTTGCTCTTGCAGTGGAGTTTAGCTGTACCTTTCTATATTTAGATTCTGTCTTTGTCAAGTAAGAAGACTTGCTTGACAGGGCTCTGGTTTTTCATCTCTGAAAAGCCACTCAGCCATAGAGCTTGGGGCTTGGGGGGGAGTGAGAAGGGGGAGGAGATCTGGCTTCTCTCCCCAATTCTGAACAGATGGGATCAGAACAGGCCCCTTCCACATCCCCAGCCAAGATGCCCAGGACTTGGCAGTTATCCCAGGACATAGACAATGGGGTCTGATGGCAGCTTCTCAGGCCTGGCTTTCCCTGGGCAGGAGGCCTCTCTCGAGGCTGGCAAAGCTATTTCTTCAAACTCAGAAAAGGGATTTGGGGAGAGGGAAGAGGGGACCGCAATGAGGCAACTCCTGACAGCTCACCCTGGAAAACTAGGACACAGCTTGTGGGAGCCCAGCCCAGCTGCCTTGCCATCTGACCCTTCTTCTGTCTCTGCCAGGACCACTGTCCTGGAAGACGGGCAGAACTGGCCCAGAAATGCTGGTCTGCCAGGTGCTGGAAAGAGAGGCCTATGTAGAGGGTGAAGGGTGAGAAGTGAGGAGAGGAGGGTCAGGCTGCTGAGATAGTGCAGGTAGCTCGAGTCAGGCATTTTTCTTTATGGATGAGGCAAGATTGGCAGGGGCGGGGAGGGGGGTGAGTAGACATGCTAGACATAGTTGACCTCTCAGCACAGCTAACATGGAAAAGACAGAATTAGTTAGGGAAAGGGGTCCTTTTGCCCATACATCTTAGATACAGACAAAAAAAATAAAGGAGTCTTATCTCAAAGAGTCTTCCAGAGGTGCTTAAGCTAAGACTCCTGCATGAAGAAATAAGGATTTCAAAGCCACCCAGGGAGGATCACTGAACGCCAATTCTTCCATTCATTTCTTGTTGACTTTGCATCTAGTCTAAGCCACTTTTATTCCGCCTAAGTCCTTACCTTTTTCTCTTCCTAAGTAAATGACTTATCCTGTTCTTCATCAAAATTAAGTCCATCTGAACCATCTCTCTTGTCTTCCTTCCTGTCTGAAGATGTGTTGATCTTCAGCCCAGCAGATTATAAACTCCTCAACAGCAGGTGCTCTGTTTTATTCCTTGTCTGTGTTCTCATAAAGGGCATATAAGCAAGAAGAAAAGAGTGGCTAGGAAGAGGGAGAGAAAGTAAAAGGGAAATACACACACAAATCTAGAGAGAGAGTGAGAGAGGAGAGAGAGAAAGAAATGCAACAACATAGTAAGATGTATATATATATATATGTTTCTAGTTTACTTTCTGTGTGCCTCTCTACTATGTTGTTGCATTTCTATATATAAATCCTGTTATGGGGCCAACAGGGGACATGGTGACCAAGGTGCTGGATTCCTACATGGTCAACCATGGTTTGAGTTCTTGGCCTAGTGGCTTGCTTTATCACTCTTCTCCCTTTCTCTCTCTCTAGTCAAATAAAATAATAATAAATTAAATTAAGTAAATAAATAATCATTTTAAAAAATATGTTACATGCTAGGCATAGTGCTACAGGTATGCCAAACAAATCAAACACACATAAGAAAGGAAAAAGAATAAACAGAAAACATGTCATTGGATTTCTGTTCATACTACTTAGGGCAATAAATGCTGGTGCCACCTGTAGGAAACTCCTATACAAACATAGATAAAACCAGTAATTTTTTTATACACTCTTATCTGTTGCTCTGCTTCCCCCACTCCCATCAGTACCCAAAATTAAATGTGTTAGTTTTTGTCTTACCTGATTTTTCCATATACTTTAAAGACAGAAGTTTCTTTTTACTTTTTCTTCTATTGCTTTACAAAGAAGCAATATCCCACTATTTTCATTTACTCTGCTTTTTGCCTTTCTCAGTAACAATATATTACAGACATCCCTTTTGGTCAATACGTATAGATCTAACTCATTCTTATGATAACTAAACAGCTCTCCACAGAATAGATGCATCAGAATTATTCCACTATTGACAGACATTCAGGTTGTTTCCAGATTTTGTTTTATGCTATGATAAACAATTATGTAATAAAGATCCTTAACTATATATTCATGTATACTGTTGTTTTTATTTCTATATGGTGGATTCCTTCAAGTAGGATGTTTGTGTTAAATAGATACAATTTTTAAAATTTATTGTATGCTCTCAGTTTAATTTCCAAAAACGCTGCAGCAATTTGTATTTCCACTTGCAATATGATAATTTTTATTTTCCTACACTCTGGTCAGCAACTAAGCAGAAGCAATCTTTAGTTGTCATGCGTAGGGTAGTCGAAAATGTTAGGTGAATTTAAATCCTGATTCTGTCACTTTCTACCTTTATGATCCTGAAGAAATCAACTAACCTCTTTGAGCCTCAGTTTCTACATTTGTGAAAAGAGTGAAAACAAGGTAGGCCATTGCACAACTCCTTGGACTGTTCTAAAGCAAAAATTGCTTGATTCATATCATCTGTAGCATTTCAGTAGTTTTACTTTTTAGGATTTTTCTATAGGGTGCACATGCTCACCGGAGAGACAGAGAGGGAAAGTGAGAAATCACCTCCAGGAGAGAAGACAACACCACAGTCCCTTCTCCTCCACTCTCCTCTGGGGATTTTGAGCATGCACACACACGTGCCTTGCATGATTCAAGCTGCCAGGTCTGGGACTCAACTGTGGTTGGTCATGTGGGAGTCCAGCACCTTAACTACTGCGCCACCTGCCGGCTCCAATCTAGATCTTTGATACACCCAGGGTCTCAGTGGAAGGTGACCTTCCTTTCTGAATTGCAATCCTCTAATGTTGTCTTCGATCTCCCCATTGATTATTCTTTCTCTCTCCTACATCTTTAATCTCTCCCTCCCCGTGGAATCCTTTCTGCCCACAAAAATGGCAAATTCTTATCTTAAAAGAAGTGTATGTGTGTGAGGGGTTTGGGAGCTTGACTTTGATAATCCTTTAAGCAGTTTCTCTACAACTTTGCTCTTGAAGACAAACTTCTCTATAGTTTGCTGTTACCTGCCCTTCCTCACTTCCCATGACCCCCACACTTATTGGAATCCAGCCTCCTGCACTCTGATAAAATGGCATTCACTTTTGAAAAGGTTTTTGAAAGGTTTTTGTTACAGGGTGCATGCACTCACCAGAGAGAGAGAGACAGAGAGACAGAAAGCGAGAAATCACCACCCAGGGGGGATGGCCATGCCACAATCCCTTCTCCTCCATTCTCCTCTCAGGATTTTGGGCATGCATCAGGATCTTGGGCATGCACGCACATGCACCTTGCCTGAGTTTAAGCCACTGGGTTAGGGACTCGAGTCGTGGTAGACTACATGGGAGTCTAGTAACCTAGCCATTACGTCATCTGCTGGTCCCAAGTAAAATATAGTTTTCTAATTATAAATTACAATTTTAAAAAAATAATATTTACATTTAATTATTGTATATCTTTTTGGAGTATAATATGGAAAAACCATATTGTACTCCAAAAGAGTACATGCATGTGTGTATGTCAGTCAAGTCAAAGAGACCACCATATACATTGTTCTCAACATATAGTATTACAGTCTTGTGTCTGTTAAATGCTCCCTCCCTGAACCCTCTCTCCCACCCCCAGCATCCCCCCCCAATACAGTCTCTAGTATCCATGCTTGCCCTTCCTGCTATTATATCTTCGAATCTTTCCATTTCTGTCATAGAATTACGCAAATTTCAAGGTTTTTTGTTGTTTGTTTTTAGAATTCCCATGCAGCTTACCCTTGTTGTATATTAGAATCACATGCAGTAGATGCTCAATGCATGCTTGGGACATAATGGGCTACATTTATCTGCCTCCAGTGTTTTTCCTCAGTTCTGGGCCCATGTTAGTTTTTAGCTGCCTAGTGAACATTCCTAACTGAATAAAGTTCTAAAAGCATTAGCTGTGTAAATCGATTACCCTAGATGCCTGTGAACTCCATATGCCCCATCTCTCAATCCCTCTCCTCTCCCACTGTGGTAATCAGTTTTCACCAGAACATAGAACCAATAGGATGGATGCATAGACAGATGATAGATAGGTAGAGAGAAAAAATTTACTATGAGAGCATGCTCATATGATTATAGAGGCTGTTAAGTCCTACAGTCTTCTATCTGCAAGCTAGAAGCCTGAGATAGCCAGTGACATAGATCCTGCCTAAACCTCAGGGCTGAAAACCATGAGTATACATGTATGAGGGCAGGAGAAGATGATTATCCTAGCTCAAGCAGAGAGAAAATTCACACTTTCTTGTCCTTTGTGTTCTGTTCAAGCTTTAACAGATTGAATGATGCCCACCCAGATGGGTAAAACTCTCATAGACATACCCATAAATACTACTTTGTCAGCTGTCTGGGCATATCTTAGCCCAGTCAAGGTGACGTATAAAATTAATCATCACATCTTCCTCTGACATTTCCACTTTATTGTAATTGAGTAGAAAAATAGAAAATTTAAATTTATTCAGGACTAGGTTTAAATAATCCATTAACTGTATTTATTATTAGTATTATTATTTTGATTTGCTATAGGGAATGTGTACCCACCAGAGAGAAACAGAGAGAGAGAGAGGGAGAGAGAAAGAGAGGATGAAAAGTGAGAAAGCAAGCTTCCAGGTCCTGGACTCAAACTGTTGTTGGTCATGTAGAAGTCTAGCACCTCAAACACCATGCCACTTGCTGGCCCAGGTTTAAATAATTCCTAATGTGACTTAGAGAAACACATTTAATTTCTCTGAACCTTATTTTGTTCACCTTTAAAATAAAATAATAGGTGCCAGCTGGTGATGTGGTGGCTGGGGCACTGGGCTCCCACATGGTTGACCACAGTTTGGGTCCTGACCTGGTAATTTGCTTTCTCACTTTCCCTGTCTCTTTCTCTGTCTTTCTGGTGAATGTGTGTGTCCTGTAGCAAACTAAAAAACAGTAGTAATTACAAATAAAATTAAATAAATAATTCTTAAAATGGAGTAATAATAAATGCATTTTATGGGAGTTGTAAGGATGATACGAGAGAGTGCATGGAAAGGATCTAGCATAAGGCTGCCATTTACTAGGACTCAAACCTGAAGATAATATAAGTTATCACTAATTACTGTCATCATTGTCATCACTATCATTACCATCTTCAGCACTATCTCTACCCTCTCCTGCAATACACCTACTTTTATTTTTGTTGTTGAAAGAAAATGCACATGCGTGGAGCAAGTACCAGGTGTAGAGTCAAAAATGCCTGCATTGAAAACCCAACCAGGTATCTACTCTATGACTGTGGGGAGAGAACCGTGCCTGTGAGCCTCTGTACCTACCCCAACAAAAGGGGAAACTTATCAGCCAGTTATAATGGAGTACCTAATAATGAGGTGAGAAGATCCTTTATAGATTACATATTGCAACATGCCTCTAACTTCTAGCTTAAAGTTTATTATTGTTTATGGGACTGTCTTGCTCATGAGAGAAAAGTTCATTTTTGGCATCCAACCTCTCCTCCTGCCAACCACATCAAAGGCACAGTGTCCGCCTTTACTGTCCTAACCTTGCTCCTACTGGTCGCTGGATCAAGGAGAACGTCCTTTGTTTTGCATTTATTCTGGACTTGAAATTGACATTTAACTCCCATCAAGGCAAAAGATTGAGCCCCATGGGTGCTGCCCCTGCATCTTTTCCAAATACCATATGTTGTTTGCTTGCCTGATAAAGGCTTTTTTTTTTTAACAAGATGAGAATACTTTTCGAGTATCTTCCCATCTTAATGGAAAATTCTCCTGCAACTTTTCAGACACTTTATCTGTGATTAAATATTAACATTTCCAACCAGCATACTTTTCACTGGAAAGCGTGAAATATTACAAGATCCTCTTATGTGGTCTATTCATGCCACTTCCTGAAGCCCGAGGCAGATCGAGAAGCTGATTAGAAATACAAAGGACATTAAAAAGAGAAGAGGGGGAAAAAAAATCTATGCTGGGGGATGGGAATGGAGAAGAAACTTAAGAAGGCTCACAGACCCTTGAGAACTGCTAAGGGCTGGCTTGGACCTGTTTGTTATTGTGCTCTGATTGGCAGCCACTTTGCGATGTTCCTGGATGTCCTGTGGCCAACCGATGTACCACTCGAGATTTATTTATATGACTGACAAAACAGGGAGACCAAAATGCAACTGTCAGGAAGATATTATAACCAGAACTTGTTTTTAATGCAAAATCTTTAACTCACCAACTTATCCATCTCCAGAAAAACGTTTCCCTGTCTAAATCCCCTGCATCAGAACTCACTGAAATGTACAGGGTAGAGGAAGGTATTCTCTTTAACCGATCGCATTCACCGTATTTTACGGTGCTATTTGTCTAAGTGACAAAGCCAGGAGGCAAACCTATACTTCTTTTTGACTTTTTATTGCTTTTCATCCCAGTGGGAACCAGCAGATGGGAAGAAAAAAAAAAAAGATCCTTCCAATGGTGAATTGTGCTTAAGACCTTTTTCAGAAGAAAGGAGGAGAAAAAATCACCAACAAATATGATGCAAGTTTGTTATGGTCTGGAGAAAAATGTTGTGGAAGCTCGCCTTTGCAAATTCCACATGACTTTTGTGGATCCAGCTAGTGATGAAGGGTAAAAGTGGTACCAAATGAAGAAACCATTTTGACTTGCATTTTGACTTACGATGAAGAGATGTTAGCATACACAGCTCTGTAAAGTGAGCTACCTAACAAAGTGGTGAGGTCCCCATCACTAGAGGTACTCAAATACAGATATCCTGGTCTTTGGTGGGTGTTTCATGGACAGAATTTAAACATTAGGAAAAGAAAATAAGATGACCTTTTCTGGAAACCTTTCCAGCCCTGAAAGTGTGTGATTCTCTAAGGTCAATTGAAAGAAGAAAAAGGGTGAGGGGCTTTCATAGCAAAATTCCAGAAATTTTGCTATCTCTTTTTGATCTAAATAGAATTGAGTTCTGATCATTTTACTGAAAGTGTATATAATCTGTCTCCTAGTGGAAGAGACTAATAATAATATTAGCAACACTGCAATTTACATTTAGTGTTGGCTATGCATCAAGCACTAAGTTAAGTAATTCCCTAATGAATTATAATTACCTACCCAATCTAGAGTTGAGAGAACTGATGTTCAGATAGGTTTCAGAAGGTTCCCAGGGAATGTTATAACCCAAAAGATTAACTAATGTACCCCAAACTTCAGAGCATGATTGAATCAGGATTTTCAGAAAGAAGAGGATCTGAAACTAGAAGACTTAGTCCTTAAGTCCTAAAGATATAATGTCAATATGTACTCATTACCGTAGTTGCTACATTATCTCATTTCATCTCATACAATTCTGAAAGAGTGATATCATTTTTGTAACCGTTTTTTAATGAGAAAACTGAAGATCAGAGAGGTTAAGGAACTTGCCCAAGAGTATACAGCAAGGTGAAGATAAAACTCCATATTTTTAGATTGATGGTCCTCTTAGTACACAGAGACCTTCCATTACTTAGTCAACTGCAGGAAAGTTACTTAACATCATTTAGCCCAGGTTTTCTAAAAGATGCCACTGTAAGTATCCGTGATTTGCCAGTTGTGGTTGTTAGAGACCCTGATAATGCAGGAACAAAGTTCTTTGCAAAGTTAGGTGTTAGCACTCTTAATGTCCATAAACACCTAGGTCTCCTGATTGTAAGCATGAAAGAGTCTCCCTGCTTGTTACAAGCTTCCTTGTTTCTTAAAACAGTCACAGGAGTCCAGGGCCTGGAGGTTCTGAAGGTGAAGCAGTACTCTTCAAGTACCAGGGCTGCTCTGAGTAGTGGCTCTGTACCTGTAAGTGGGTGAGGGAGATGCTGGCCTCTGCACCCGGCATTGCATCTGACAAATTGCAGAAAGCAGAGAAGCCAAAGGAACATGCCTTTGGTGTTATCTTGACATAATAGAACCAGGTCTCCCAGCTCATCACCTGGGTTGTCTCTCGCACAAGTACGAGGGTCTATTTGACCTCCTTTGCCTCTGCACGATAATTGTGATGAAACTGCTCCCTGCTCTGTCTAGGTTTTCCACTTTCAGACTCTGCCCTTAAACCTTTCCCATATACTTCAAGCTTGAAGGACGGGCTCTGTCTGCAAAGGTCCCTAAAGGTATGCTTTCTTTCCTCTTGCAAATTCTAAAATTATTTCTTAATAAATTCAATTTTACTTTATTTTTTTCTCTAAATGGAGGGACTAGCCAACACTTGAGGGTTTCAAAGCACCTTCAGTGTGGTATAGCACAAAGAGCCCTGAATCCGGGCATCAAAGGACCTAGCGTTTGACACTTGCCCCTGACTTTTAAGGAGATGGACGTGCAGTAAGAAAAAGGCATGCCAGAAGGAGGTACTGTGTACCGAAGAGCCCCCAGTTCAGGCATTCAATCCATTCTGGAGTGGAGGGAGTGTAGGTAGAGAAGACTTTCTGGAAGAGGTGTGATGAAGTTGAGATTTGAAAGATGAGACCGAGTTATTAGGCTACCATGTGGAGAAGAGGCATCCTGTACAGGGAACAGTGTGTGGCAAGACATAGAGGGACAGCGAGAAGGCCGGGTATATTTAGGGATCAAACACTGCCAGATGTGGCTGAAGTGTGAGTGAATCTCAAAAGCTGGTGAAGTCAGAAACTAGCAGGTGGCATGACGGTAAAGGTGCCAACTGCAGTTCAAGTCTTGGACATGGAGACCAGAATCACACGGAATGCACGTGTGTGCGTACCCAAAATCCTGAGAGGAGAATGGACTGTGGCGTGGTCATCACCACTAAGGAGTGATTTTTCATGTTCTCCCTCTCTAATGAGCACACACTGTATGTCAAAAACAAAAACAACAACAAAAAAGCTTTGCTGGTTGCAGTTTGAAGGGCACATAGGAGGGACCTGTTCAGACTAAGATCAGCCAGCATGCTGATGAATAAATCCATAGAGAGCAGGTGAGAGCTAATCTAAGGATGAGTGGTGAAAAAAGGAAGTGAGAATTTTCAGGCAAAACTTGTTTTGTTAGTTTTTACCTTCCTCAGTTCTAAAATATGGGGATCTCTGTGGTCTAGATCCCCCATCTCATCACCACTAAGTTCTCCATCTATAACTTTTCTCTCCGTGGATCCTCCCATAGTTTCAAGAGGTTAGGTCTATTAAGCTACATTTATTACGGGATAATTAGTTTTCCAATAAGTACCAATTTTAGTTGATATAATTCCCACCAAAAGCAATTAAAGTCTGATTTTATTGGGGAAATATATGATTCCCGTTAACATTTTTGAAATATTGAAGAGTTCACGGACTGCCATGACACCTTCTGGGCAATTCTTGCCAGAGAGTATGAAGTGGAGAGTTTGTGATCTACTGGACATAGTCATCCATAAGCTTCACCTTTGCAATTTTTTAAGTGCAGGAAATAATCCTCTGTCGTAAGTATCATGTAAGGTGTAAATCACTCTATTAGTGGGAGGGATTGTCATAATTCATTATGATTATGTAGATTTCCGCAAAATATTATACCTCAGACACGAGACAATAAGTGGGAGCTACTATCATGTAACGTATGAGAAACTGGAGGCTCAAATAAATTGAGCTTTCGGTTTGAAAATATTAGCAAACCAGAAATAGCAGCATTTGTTCTCCCTGTCTGACTTACCTTCACATCTGGTGATTCTAAAAAATATTTGAAGCCATTCTCTCCTTACCTTCCAATATTCCCATGTAGTGGCAAATGATTCATTTTTTGGTGCAGGGAAGCAAGGAATCAGGCAGTAGTGATCATAAGAGACTTAAAGAGGCATTGTGCAAATGGATAGTAGAGTTAACCTCAGGGATAAGGACCGGTGAGATTGTCCTGATCCCAACGCCAGAGGGAAGAGCAGGGATAGTAAGAAGTTGGGGAGATGCTGGCAGAGCGGGATCATGGACTTAGTGAAAGGTGTGTTGAAGACCTTCAGTTCAGTCTTCTAGTGGAGGAGGCTGAGGACAAAATTGCAAAGCCAATCAGTGGCTGGGTGAAACTGAGACCCTATATTAAAGCAAAAGTGCTTAGAGAAGGAACAGATGGATTCTAAGCTTAAATGTGGAGGTATCGTAACTACGGCATGTTTGAAATGGAAAAAGCACCCTGAAGGGTAATATGTCCATAGGATTCCATTTATATATCAAAGCAATAGTAACTCCGCTGTAGTTTCCTTATCTGCAAATTAGGAGAGAAATAGTATCTGCCCTAGAAGTGGAGAGGAGAATGGTGGTTACCAGGGGCTTATGGGAGGAGCAGGGGATGGAAAAGCAGAGATACTGGTCAATGGGCACGAAGTTGCAATCAGAGAGAATAAGTTCTGACTCGTATTGTGTAGCATGGTGACTACAATGAATCATAATGTATTGTATATTTCAAAGTAGTTAGAGTTCTAAATTTGAGGTGATGGATATGTTAATTAGTCTGATTTGATCATTGCACAATTTATACATGTGTCAAAACATTATACCGTATCCATAAATATACATAATTATTCTTTGTTAATTAAAAAACCCTAACATATAAAGTAACAAAGTATGGAGCTTAGGAAAAAAAAAAAGTGACCTAATTTCTCTGTATCTTATCTTCTTAGACAGCCCAGCCTTACTTTTTCAGCTTTAATGTGGTCATTATAATGTACCTCCCTTAATAAAAGGTAGTACAAATCAGTAATTCTCCAATTTTATTTCTTCCTAAGTTTGTTCAGGAATGGAAATAAGTGACCCCTGGAAGAAAAACAAAAGCTTCTGTTGATAGATAACATTTCTAGCTAAAAGGCACTGAGAAGATCTGTATGAAAAAGTTGACGTAATTGGAAATTCAGTTTTGTTTTGTGAACCCTTTAATCTTTTTCTCTAGAGCACTCTTATTATCATTTCATGAAGCTAGATTTCTCTGGTACCCAATTCGGGAAATGACTGTGGAGGTGAAAAGGTTTTTCAAAATGTAAAATAGATATTTAGACCACAAAAATGCTAACATTAGGGACCAGCTTGCATTGTGGAAGTTAAAGCACCTGGATTCCACACGGCCAACTACAGGGTTCAAGTCCCAGACCCAGTGGTTTGAAAACATGTTGGGCATGTGGATGTGTGTGCACAAAAGAGAGAAATAGCGGAGAAGGATTGAGATATGTCCATTTCTTATTTTTATTTTTATTTTTATTTATTTATTTATTTATTTATTTATTATCATCATAATCTTGTTTATGTTATATTGAATTGCATATAACTTTACAGTGTATTACATTGCTTTTTCAAAAGAGAATGCCATACATGTCAGTCAATACAGAGACATTAATCTCCCCACTTCATCATTCAATATCTTTTCATTGTTTTTTCTGATCATTATTATTATTCTAATTATTTTTTAAACAGTCAATCATTATTTCTCATTTTGCTTATAAAAAGACTTTACCCATCATGAAATACTTCTCAGACCAATTCAGTTGAGAATACTGTACATGTCATCATCAACAGATAATAAGCCATATCTGTGTCCCACTAGCGTCCTGCCTCTCTATTTGTTCTCTTGCTATCTTTCTCTATCCTCTTCTCTTAATCCCCCCATTCCATACCATCTTATTCTCATTAAGTATTTTCACTGCTTTTATGTCCTCCAATATTTCTCTTTCTACCAAAGAGTGTGGATAGTTGGTATATAGTAAGTGGATACATACAATATCTTTCTTTTATTTATTTATTTATTTTTTCGCTATAGGGCGCGTGCACTGACCAGACAGAGAGAGACATAGAGACTGAAAGCGAGAAATCACCCCCCAGGGGGGATGGCTATGCCACAATCCCTTCTCCTCTATTCTCCTTTCGGTATCTTGGGCACGCATGTACACGCGCCCAGTGTGAGCTCTAAGTCACTGGGTCTGGGAAGCGAACCGTGGTTGACTACGTGGGAATCCAGTGACATAGCCATTACGCTAACTGCTGGTTCCCCATTATCTTTCTTTCATAGCCTGGCTTATTTCACTCAGCAATAGATCTCCATATCTGACCACTTTCTATCAAATTCCAGGGTCTTATTATTTTTTATGGCTGAGTAGTATTCCATAGAGTATATATGCCACACTTTTCCAATCCTTTCTAATGGGTGGTATTCTCTCTCTCTCTCTCTCTTGTGAGCACACATGCCCTCTGAAAAATTGTAAAAAGTACAATATTTGAATGATATTTTTGTAGTCTGCTTTGTACTTTAAAACTCATAGGATAAGAGCCATCAGGGGGTGTGAAGATTAAAAATGGTCGGATCCCACATAGAAAACTGCGTGGTAGAGTCTTGGACCCAGTGGCTTACAAAATGCACTAGGCATGTGTGAATGTGTGCCAAAATTCTGAGAGGAGAATTGAGGAGAGGGAATTGCAGCATGGTCATCCCCTTTAGGAGGGTAATTTTTTTCTCTCTTTTTTTCCTTTCTCATTCTCTATCTCTCCCCAATAAGCATGTGCACACACACACACACACAAACACACACACACACACACGGGGTAGAACGAAACAAAACACTGCATAGGATAATTAGATGATCACTGTCTTAGTTTGTCATTTTGTTGCTAATAGAAATACCTGAGGCTGCTAAATTATATAGAAATAAGGTTCAATAACTCACTATTTTGGTGACACGAAAACCCAGTAGCTTCACAAAATGACCGAAGGCTGAACTTTTAGCAGAGACTGGTCTGTATCCAGACGGCTTTCTCTCTGCCTGTCTAGTTGCATTCCTTCTGTTTATATACCCACCGTAACTCATAGAGTCCTCTCCCTAATAGAATTATCACATCCAAAAGTCTCACCTTTGGGCACCAGGAAGGAGTTAAGTTTTACTTTCGTACTTTTACAATACAACTAATACAATTAAATCCCAACACATGAATTTCTAAAGAATATCTAACCACTTCCCATGTACACTAAATTCTAAAATATTAAACTTTGGGGGACAAACCATGACCCAAACCATAACAGCCACAAATCTGGAAACCTCATTAAGAAGGCATAATGTGCATGTAATCCAAGGCTCACAGACATTGTCCAAGATTATACCACGAAAAACTGGAAGAAACAAGACTTAGACATTAAATTTTCTGACTTTCTGAAACCAGGGTGTATAAAATAAAAACCAATAAGAAGCTGAACATTTTGAGTCAAAACAGCAGTCAAAGAAGAAATATGTATTTTTATGAAGGAGAAAAGCGTATCTGGAGAAAGCAAGTCCTTCCATAGCCAAGATAAGTTAGAAGATGTTCGTCTGATACTAGCAGGGTAATGAGGAGAGTGAAATGAAAACTGCTCCCAGTCAGGGGCCTGGGAAGACTAGGGAGCAGGTTCTGGTCAGATGATGTTTGAATGATATTCTGTAATTAGTTGGCACATAGATGCTGATATCTTCTTTAATTGCCTGGAACATGGCCTCGGCATTGTGCCTCCACTGTGCTCCAGCCAAATGTGGGGTCCCAGCTGCTACCTACAAGTTGGGTCTTTTTGTCCTGGTTCTTGTTTTTTCCTGGTTGTTTCATGTGCACACCTGATGGCACCATCTGAAAATTTGAGTTGCCACAAAAACTCCACAAAGTTGCTCAGTTGCTGCTGTTGAAGCTCCACCTCCAGACACATGCCGGTGGGTGCACAGTGGACCCTTGACTTCCTTAGGGAGGAAGAGATGGGAGGACAGAGAGAGAGAAAAGAGAAGATTGCAAAAGGAGAGATAGGTAGATTTCATGTCCCTTTTCTTTACTCCAGACTGTCAGACTTGCTTGGAACATTCAATATTATTCCATCTCCCCTACTTTAGAGATGGGAAACTAAAGCTTGGAAAAAAGAAACGACTGGTTAGAGAGCTCATGGTGCATTAGAGACTCCATCTATACCAACTTTCTCTCAAGATGTGTTTGGATACTTTTTTTTTTTAACCTGTACTATCCTAAGACTGAGGCCTTTAGGAAGTAATGCATAAATAAATAAATAAATAAATAAATAAATAAATAAATAAATAAATAATAAAAATGAAAAAGAAAGAAGGAAAAAAAAAAACAAAGAAAAAGAAAAGGTAAAAGACACAGGGTGAGTGCGATGTGATGTATCTTTGGGACCTATACTTTCTTCACCTCATGCACACACTTAAACTAAAACAGCTCAGATTCTACATAGTGTGTTTTGCATAAGGTTATTTATTTATTTTTTTATTACAAGAGTGCTCTACTCCTCAAAGGAAATCTGAAAACAACTGCCTCAGAGGAATTTATAGAAAACTCATTATTCGAGTGTGGATGTGTTTGATTCCTTGAATAATGAAGTGTTTAATGTGAGCATGGGTAGAAATTATCCCAGTCTTCTAAGCTGCCCCCTGGAAAGGTAGAACCTTTCTTTCATTTATTCATCCAACGAGGCCTCGCTCAGGAAATGGAGTATATAGTGATGTGGAGATTCTTAACATCTACAGAACTGGTACTATTTTTCTGATTCTGACATAGATAACCATCTTTTTCAAGGGAAGAGGGACTTCTGAGCTTACAATAGACTCCTACTTCTTTTATCTCACTGGAGAGACTGAGCAGAACTTCATGAAACAGAGGCAAGAGGTATATTATACTCATTCCCAAAAGGAACTTATGGTCACAGAGCAGAAAGAGGTAGAACCAAGGCCTCTTCTTTAATGTGAGAAACGAGATATGATTTTGCAAACCTATAGTCCAGCACAATTTCTGACCTGTGTGTTTAACTGACTGGTGTATGAACAATAGTGATGATGATGCAAGATATTGTATCCATCAGGGTTTTCCAGAAAAGAGAATCAATGGAATATCTATCTATATCTATCTATCATCTATCTATCTATCTATCTATCTATCTATCTATCTATCTATCTATCTATCTATCTTTATCTATGTATCTACCTATCTACCACCTACCTACCTACTTACCTACCTACATCTATCTTCTATTGGATGGATACACACACACACACACACACACACACACACAGAGTCATCTGCTGCTTAATGGCAGGGATATATTATAAGAAGTACCTCATTAAATAATTCTGTTGTTCTGTGACTACCATAAAGAGTATTAACACAAACCTAAATGGTTTAGACTACTACACATCTAAGATATGTGGTATAGGCTATTCCAACATTATAGGGCCACCATCATATAGCAGTCCATTGTTGAACAAAATGTACATACAGTGCATTCCTGTATATAACATACAGATTTCTAAATCTATATAGCTAGCTAGCTATCTTTATGTTTGTCTCCAATTGGATTTATATAGATATAGCTATCTATTTAGAGAGTCTGGATATATATCTATTGCAAAGAGAAAAGAGTTAGGCAGGTTTTAGATCATGAACAACATTAAAATTATAGTAAAGAACTTGAAGTGTGGGTATCTGGGATTGGAAGAAGGTTTGAAATGGGGATGACATAGTTTTTCTTCTGTTGCAAACATAAATTGTGAGGTTATACAAATCTAGTGAAACTCACACTCTCTCCATACCCTGCTCTGCCCTTCAGACAAGTAATGGATTCTGACAGTTACATTCTTGTGTTGAAGCACTTAGCACCAAATCTCTCAACTGATAATTATCTCCACCCACAGCACAGGCAGGAAGGCATCGCAGCTGAGGCAGTAGCATAGTTCAGTCATCCTGGCCAAATAGAACAAAGGACCAAACTAAGAATTTGAACTAGTATCAAAGCCAGGGAAGAACCTGGGTTATTTCATACTAGAGATTTTGCTCCCTTCTTCCCTGGAAATACTTGGTGATGTCTAGAGACATTTTCACAACTGGGGAAGAGCTACAGGCATCTGACAGGTAGAGGCTAAGATTTCTTTCAAGGCATAAGGCAGATTCTTGGAACAAAGAATTACCCAATTCAAAATGTCCATCATGCTAACGATGAGAAATCTTGCTTTGCACCATGATTTGAGCAAGCTCTTGTTGGGTAGGATCCTTGCAAATAATCTGGCTTCCTTATAGCTGAGTAAACCAAGGTCTAACGAGGATGAATGACTTCTCCAAAGTCACATAGTGGAACAAAGATTAGTGTTAAGGCTTCATTAACTTCCAGTTCAGCTGTAACATTGATTGTTTCTCACTAACCTAAGCATAAGTCAGGTTCACAGTGTCTGATGGGGAAAGAAGAGAGATATTACCCCACACTTCCTAGGGGAAATTTTCCTTACAAAGTTATATAGCAGCCCTTAATACCCTCTATGAGAAGGAAAAACACAGCAAAACCATCTAGAGTTTAATGGTACAGTCATGTCCTATCATATTTGAACTCAACAGATATTTATGGGGTGCCCATTCTATTCAGGTATTCTGTTAAGAACTGAGGAATTGATGAACAAGATATAGTTTCTGCCCTCTTAGCATATACATAGGCATATCAAAACCCTCCCCATTCTCCAAACTTTGAGGAGTCAGTGTGTAGGAACCCAGATCTGGACTCAAACAAACTTTTTTTCTACACTCCTTGTAGCTTATAGTCATGCTATAAGAGAAACCAAAATAATTCCATATTAAACTAGCACAACAGATTCCTTTTAAACAACAGAGTTTGCTTTATGATCTAACTTGTAAAACTTGATCATGGTATTAACGTGACTCTGCAGAGACCAGGCCTTGATACTGCAACTCAAGAAGCAGATGTACTTGAGGAAGACTGAAATTTCTGCTCCGAATTTCATATCCAGCAGACCCAACTGCAAGACTTGCTGTTAGCAAGTCCCCTCCATGGGCTGGGTCAAGGAAATGATGAATTGCTGTCCTTAGCAAAATAGCAGGTTGTTCTCTCACCCTTACTCCTCCTTTAAAACTCTTTCTTATTCAACGAGACTTTGGAGATGATCTTTAGATGTTAGTCCATCATCTTCCAGGTTGCTGGCTTCCAGAATAAAGCTCGCTTTTTTTTTTTCCATGAACACTTGTCTTTTGAATATTAGCTTTTTAGCAGTGAACAGTTGAACTTGGGTTTAGTATCAGTTTTATGCAGTTAAATCTGGTGAAACTTGGGACCAGCAGATCACATAATAGTTATGTTGCTGGATTCCCATGTAGTCAGCTGCGGTTTGAGTCCTGGACTTAGTGACATAAAACTCTTGCTGGGCTCATGTGTGTGCGTGCCCAAGATCCCAAGAGAGGAATGGAGAAGGGATTGCGGTTTGGCCATTCTCTTTGGGGGGTGACTTCTTGCTTTCTGTCTCTGTGTCTGTCTCTAACTCTCTGGTGAGCACACATGTCCCATAGCAAAATCTTTCTTAAAAACAACAACAACAACAAAAGCAGGTGGAGCTTACACAAGTAAGTTAATGTCTCTGAATTTCAGTTTTTTTCATCTGTAAAATGGGAAAAATAATACCTACTTCACAGAATTGTTGTCAGGAGGGGGTGAGGCAGCCAACACAAAGCATTTCTCATGGTGCAGGGAACAAGTAGAAGTAAGAGCAACAATGGCAATAATATTATTAGCGTTACAGACTGGAGCCCTGAATCCATGTCTTCTGTCTCCTACTCTTAGTTAAGAGACCATAGATAAGTTACTCTCCATTTTTGTGTCTCCACAAAGTAAAGGGATTGAGCTAGCTTTTTGTGGGCTGCGAAACTCACATCCCAACCCCCAAGTGACTCTTGAGCTCAGCACTGTTTACTTCTGTAACTTGGCCAACCCTTCCACTCTACAGTAAGGTACCTCAGGTCCCCACATCATCCATAGCCTGTCAAGGGTGGATTTTTGCATTTCAGCTGAGAAAAGACAATGGCAAAACTGTGGTGTGAGGTAGGCCAATTCTTCGGCTGCCCACTGGTTGTCTCTGGCTGCTTGAAATGCATATCAGTGCTAACCTGCAGTGATCATGAACAAGGCCATTAGAGGAAAGATGGTGATATTTTTATTTTTAACCAAATGATTCATTCCCTCTACAGCTGTGAGCTGTCTAGGGCACAGGAAGGGAGCAGGAGATGTTCGAAGTGCAAGTTCAGGACACTTTGGCCCCATTGGGAGCTAACTGCAGGGGACACCACAGTTTTGCTCAGTTTAATTAGGTCTGGGAAAAGGTGTTTAGATCAAACTGGCTCAGAGTTTAAGGGTTTAAGAACAAGGGAAAGAAGGGTATCAGCCAGCCAGCAAGTGCCAGTGGCAGAATGGCAACCTCAGCCAGGGGCAAGCAATGGTGTTAAGGTTAGGTATTATTAAATGCTGAGGGTTTTCTGGATTTTGATTTCCAAATGTTGGAGCTCTCAGCTGTGTTCTGCAGAGTCCTAGGGAGTCCCTTAGCTTCCATGTAGTTCTGGATTTCTCTCCTGCTTCATCTGGAGAGGTTCTGCTCATATCTGTTTCACTTATTAAAATCTCGGGAGTTAACATAATTATTGGATCCTTATGATGTGCCATTGCACTAAACACTCAATAAGTGTGAAGTCATTTAGCTTCATAATGACCTTATGAAATATTTACAATTACTATTACTCTTTTACAAGTTATGAAACAGAGGCTTAAAGCCAAGGTAAATGATTTGCCCTGAGTCAGAAGGCTAATATGCAGCTTTGGTAGAACTGGTAATCAGACCTACGTGTCTGCAGAGACCATTTTCTTAACTACAATGTTACATAGTTCCCCATGCTGGGTTTTCACGTAAGCTTTCATTTTCAAAAAATGTTCCATGGTTATTTGGAAGGCATAAAATAAAAGTTTGAAAGTGACTGATTAGATGTTCTGAGATCCCTCCCAGTTTCAAATTTCCATCTTTTATGGTTTATAGAAAGAAGAAAACAAAAGCTGTGTTATAAAGGTTGATGGTGGGGGATATTGGCTTGCTTCTCAGGTAACAGCCGTAGCTAATATCTGAAACCTTGATAGGTCCAGCAATCTTCTGAGTCTATCATACCCGCCAACTCATTTAATTCTTGCACCAGCCTTCTGTAGTGTTAATTTATATACTTATTCTAATGGTTTTGCCATAGGGGATGTATGCTTGCTGGAAATAGACAGAGAGAGATAGTGAGAAGGAAAATGAGAAATCATCCAGGGAGATGGCCACACCATAGTCCCTTTGCCTCCATTCTCCTCCTGGGATTTTGGGCATGCATACACACACCTCTGGTGTGATTTTCAAGTCACTGAACCCAGGATTCAAACTGTGGGAGTCCAGTGCCTTTACCACCATGCCACCTGCGGGCCCTATGCAGTAATTTTTATTCTCATT
>NW_006159542.1:8753552-8762041 GCF_000334495.1 Tupaia belangeri chinensis
AGAGTGTAACAGAGAGCTCATGTGAAGTCATATGTGTAGAAGGTAATAAACCAGGTTCCAGAGCCTGTGTCCCTCACTCCTGTGCTCTGCTGAAATGACTTAGTCTGAGAGAAAACTGCCTTCCTTAATATTGACATTGATTTTCCAACACCACATAAATGCAAATTTATGTAAATGATCATACGGATCAACTGCCACCCCATCCTGGTTCCAGTTTTTCCTCAGGGACAGCGATCCAACAGAATTTGGCCATCGTTGCTGACATGAGCTAACATAGGGCAGATATTTCAATAATTACTCACTTTATTTTTTGTAGGAAGGAATAAGTGTAAATTATACAGTTATTTGCCTATAAATGCTGCCATTTTGTAACTTCTTTCCTAGAGATGCTTTTCAACTGTGAATAGCTGATGCTTAATGAAAAGGAGATAATGATACCTTGCTTTTGTTTAGAACTGCATTTTCATACAGATGATGGCATTTGGGCCTTGCCACAGTCCTACAAAGAGGGTAAAGCAATTATCACTCATCATGGTCAGAAGGCAACAGGAGGATAGAGGATGAAAGCTCTAGCTTAGGCTCTTGTTCGAATGTGTTGGCCTGGTTTTTCCTCTCTCTGTCTCCTGGCCTGTTCACCACCCATTTTTCTTTAACACTGCCATACTGCTTTCCTTGTTGCATGCAAGAAAGCTAGTGTCCAATTTGCCCCATAGAAAGAAAGGCAGAAGAAACCGCATGTTCTGCCTCTTTAAAAATAGACATACACACTCACATTGTAAGACCAGCATTTCAGTGAAGGAGAAAGAAGTAGGATTTCCTGAGTAGCTACTATGTATGGTAGGGCGTCCTGAGATTTGGATAGGCTGGTCATATCATTTGTCATCCACATGGATCCTTCTGAGAATGAAAAGGGGTGCGATGAATAACCTTCAGGACCACGAGCATAAACTTAGGCCAGCTGGGGAAATTGGGACGCATGGTCACCTTGCTGAAGAAGTGTCCATTTCATGTTCTCCGTAGCTCCTTAATGTAGGTGACTTTCTGTGTTCTGAATCTTAGAGAGGTGAAGTGTGCCTGGGGTCATGTAGTAAATACACGGTGGAGCTGTCTATCTGACCCAAAGCCCTGAGTAAAGACAGACATCAGAGAAGAGGATTCATGACACCCAATCACACAAGGCTTAGTTGTCAAGCCTTTCTCTTCAAGTTCCCAGCCATTGTCCTTGGCCATGGCAGCTCCACTGGGGTGTGATTACCGTGCTTTCCCAGCAGAGGGCAGTGTTGCCATGCAGGCCACATTGGAGGGCTACAGGAAACAGGAAGGAGGCCTGGACTAAGCAGGCGGTGGCCTGAGCAATGTCCCTAAAACAGCCAGCCTTCTAGGGCTGCCTCTAAACCAGCTGCTTCCCTGGCTCCCATTCCCTTAACACTCACCGTGGATAAACCTGTTCTCCCCCTCGCCTGTCTATTGGTTCCCATGATACAACACCTGAACAAATTCAAGAGCTCTGTGCCACCTGGGGTGGAAAGAGACCAGGGAGAGTTTCCAGATTGGAAATAGGAACTGTTGCCATTTCCTTGTTTGCTCAGAATTTCTCCAGAGCTGGGAGTGTTGTTGACATATGTGTTACCACTTAATCTTTCATAAGAAATCCTTTTCATGGGGGAGCTGAATTCTGGATCCATGCCAGTTTAGATAATTACATTCCCCCAGAAGACTGAAGCTGTGAAAGCTGCATTCTTTTTCCAGGAAGAGCTGGGAGCTCAAGAATGCATGTTTGGCTTTGGGGGGTGGGTTTGGGAGTGGGTGCCAAATGGAAGAGGAGGACCAGGGTTTAATGGAAACAAGTATACCTCAAAGTGTAGCCTAGTAACGGGTTTTTTTGTTTGTTTGTTTCAACCCCCTCCCCACCCCCCACCTCTTTGGCTCTCATTCAGAGTGGGATTCATTTGTAATTTGTAACTGTAAGAAGGAGTTCCAACTTTTGCTCTTTTAAAAGATACCTGATTTACAGGAGGTATGAAACAAAGCAGAAAATGAAAACAAGAGAGAATTAAAACAAAATTCAGATGGAAACAAAGAGAAAGAAAAATTCCTTTTAACAATCTCTCTCATCTAAAGTGATTGGGACAGCATTTTTATGTAAGTTCAGTATTTTGTCAGGAGGGGATGAAAATGCCCTGTGATCTTCAGACTAAGAACTGCTGGTGATTTTATACCCTCCTGCTGGCGTAGATCTTAATCAACCAGAAAACCTCAAAATGACAAACAAACAAAAGACAGCTTTGCTCTCTGAGGTTCATTAGCTCAGGCCAAGGTTGAGAAGCGTCAGGAGGAGAGGCGCTAGAAATAAGCAAGCTTGAGAAGTCACTTTGCGGGTAATTCCACCCTCCCTACTTTCTCCTGCCACCCCTCTCCCTGCCCTCTTCTCTCTTGAATAACCGGAGACCTGGTGGTGAGAGGAAGCTGGTGGTACAGCTGATGGAGCAGGGGGGAGGAAGGATCTCTCTGGTGGGCTAGTTCATGCAGATCCCAAAGTTATTTGCTTCTGCTTTCAAGGACATCTGCCTGCATCATGAGAATCACAGCACATCCAGGCCATCCTCCATCTCTTTCTTCCCAGCCCAGTTCTTCCTCTGCTCCATCATTATGTTCACATGGCACCATTATCTCCTGGGCATCTGATTAGCAACCTCAGAAAAACCTCTTCTCCCCTTTCTGTGATGAGTGTTCAGATCCTATCAAAGCATCTTCTAGATACTTGCAGACGGTGTAATGGTTCGTTGATGGACTCCCACATAGTCAACCATAGTTCAAGTCCCGAACCCTGCAACTTAAAACTCATGCCAGGCTCATGTGTACTTGTGCTCAAGATCCTGTTAGGAGAATGGAAGAGAAGGGATTGTGGTGTGGCCATCCCCTCGAGGGGTGATTTGTTGCATTCTGTTTCTCTGGCAAGTGCACATACCCTATAGCAATGATCTCTATAAAAAATATCTTTCAGACCTCTCTCTCTTTCTCTTCCTCTTGTCCTCTTCTTTCATAGGGCCAGGTCTGGTCAGCAGTATATTCGCCCTCAATAGCTTCCCAGATATTCTCCCTGTACACGACCCCCAAAGTAAATCTCCTTGAGCTCATTTCTGATTGTGAAATTTCTCTCCCAATCCCTTCAGCAGCTCACTGGAGCCTACAGGATCAAGTCCAGTTTCTTCGCTCAGCCTTCAAGGTCCTTCCTGATTTGCCTGTCACTTGCCCTTCGGGCTCTTACTACTGGCATTCTGTGTCTTTCCCTGTTACTCCGTCTCCATTGTGTTTTGTCAACTCATTACACATACAGATATGGTTTCCTCGGCCTAGATGATCATGTCCAGATTCTATCTATTTTTCATGCTTCGACTTAAAGACTATGTTCTCTTGAGTGTTATGTTTCCAAACTCCCACAATTCTGCCCCAAATGGCAGTAAATCTTGCTTGTAAACTTGTACAACATTTACTTACAAGACCTATTTTTTACTGGTCTAATATTCAGCAATTTTAGACTCAACTTTTTCCCCCTCTCTGCTTAAGTGTGTACTCTGTGACGATGGGGACTCGTCTTTGTTCTATACATAGCTTAATCCAGTGCTTTTTGAATGATAAGTTTTAAATGGCATTTTGCTGAACAGATTAATGAGTACTTTGAAAAATCCATGAATGAAGGAGTGAATCAAAGTTTCATGGATGCGCGAAGAAATGACTTTCTGCATGGATGAATAAGTGAATTTCTTAAACATTCAAATATATCTTGGGAGGCTACTATGCAAATGAATCTAGGACTAGATGAATTTTTACATGCATAAATGAATAAAAATATGCATGCATGAGTCTGTGAATGAGTGACTGAATACTTAGATTCCCGACTCTTAGGACATTCTCTTACAGACAAGTTGGTTATGGCGCAATTACATACTTACTATGGATAGAGTTATTTTTTTAAGTTTTTTTTTGGAGAGATTTTTGCCATAGGGTGCATGCGCACACCAGAAAGACAGAGAGAGAGAGACAGAAATTGAGAAATCACCCCCCGGGGGGGATGGCTACACTGCAATCCCTTCTCCTCTATTCTCCTCTCGGGATCTTGAGCACTCATGCACACATGTCCGGTGTGAGTTTAAGTCACTGGGTCTGGGACTCGAACAGTGGGTGACTACGTGGGAGTTTAGTGACATAGCCATTACGCTAACTGTTGGTCTCTCACTAAAATTTCTTGATGAAAGTTGGTTTTACTAGTTAAGAGTCTGAAAGATGTTCATATCTTTAACCAAAGCAAAACAATTTTCTTTATTGGCCCTGTAGGTTTGCATCACACCATAGAATTTGAGCATAAATGTAAAATTAATTCTAGAAGGCTTCTCAAATCTTATCCCTGACTTACATTGACTGAGTTTCCTATTCACTTCTCATGTCTACACTTTTTTTCAGATTTTTTTTTTTTTTTTTTTTTTTTTTTTTTTGCCATAGGATGCATGTGGTTACCAGAGACAGATAGAAACAAAGAGAAAAAAATGTGAGAAATCACCCCCCAGGAGATATTACCACACCACAATCTCTTCTCTTCCATTCTTCACTCAGGATTTGAGGCAAACACAGACATGCATCTGGCTTGTTTTTCAGGCTGTTGGGTCTGGGACTTGAACCATGGAGTCGACCATGTAAGATTCAGTGCCTTAACCACCGTGCCACCTGCTGGCCTGTCATATCTGCACTGTCTCTTAATTTCAGAATTCAGTAGTTTCTATTGAGGATAGTCACTATAAACTCCAAGTCAATATACTACATGAAAGAAATATTTGTATGTAAGTGATTTGGCTGTTTCTCTGAGAAGTCAATAAATGATTGGTTCTTAAGTGTTCCCAGAAGAATGGTATTTACCTATCTGTATCATATGGTGGCCAAAGTCTATGGATTTTTCTTTAATCCACGAGAGAGATTATCTGCACTCTAAATCCTTGTTTGGTCAAATGCGAGCAGGGACTTCTCAGAGGCTCGTATAAGATGTCTGATGTTTGATAGGAAAAGTCTAATAGATATGCTAACTATTCATTCAACTCTGGTCTCCACTGGAGAGGAGATACCTCAGTCATGTTATCTCAGCCCATGCAAGCAGAAATACTTGCCCTTAGTTACAAATTAATATTTTACTCTTGCCTTTATGGAAGGTTGATTGGAAAACCGCCCAGCAGGAAAAAAAAAAAAAAGTCTGTATCTCTTCTGAAACTGATTGAAAATTGGATCCACTATTTAACTCAATAGACTTCAAAACCTCTATTTGTATGACCAAAGAATTCTTAAAATTAAATCATGAATGATCACATGAAGCTAAGGAGCTGGTGGTCCATGTTCTACAATGATGTCCATGTCTAAATGAAAGGACATGGCAGGGTCAGTGATTGACATGGGCCATGACTGGCACAAGAAATATCATAGCATTGGAGTTAAGACCTGGGACCAGTCCTAGGTCACAAAGTAGTCATTGGACTGAACAGGAATTCAGAAAATCATTGTTTATTTGCCTAATTACCTGGCTTCTCACCAGGTATCAAAGATGGAAGTCTAAGGAGAATTTTAGAATAGAAGTCAGCAAAATATAGCCATAGGTTGGATGCCTGTGTTATAGAGAAACACAGACATTATTGGAGCAGTTCCATTTATTCATTTGCATATTATCTATGGATGTTTTCATACTGTAATAGCAGAGCAAAATAGGTCCCATAGTGACCCTATGACCCACAAACATTCAAATATTTACCATTTGGTTCTTTAGGAGTAAATCTGTCAACTTTTCTCTAGAAAAAGATGACATTGAGCTAGAGTTTAGGACTAGAGTTAGAACCCAAAGTTTGTACATGTTTAAAAGTCCCTGCATTATTGGAATCTCAGCACTTTCTGCCATAGACTGGGATTAGTCATTCTGATTGGATAAGAAACCTTATGTGTAAGTAATTAGCATGCTGCCATAAAGAGCCGCAATATATGCTAGTTCCAAGGGAGGCTCTGGGTCCAAACAAAATCCAGTGCTTTAGTTTCTTTTCAGGAGAGCCACTCCCCAGAATATTGTTTCCCCAAAAGTCATGGTTCAGAGGGAACCATCTTCCTGCTGGAACGACAAGGTGACAGAACAATTGAACTTCCTCCGTCAGCCCTTCTTATTGCACAGGAGTTAGCCAGAGATAATCACAGGTGAGAAAGGCACAGTGCATTTCTTCCAGGGCCTCATATGTCAGGTATGATTTTAATTTCAGATAATGTCCAAACCAGGTAAGAATCCTGCTGGTAGTGTGAGCAGATATTCTGGCAACACCTGTGTTCATGGCCAGCACCTTTCTTCCTCCCCCACCCCAGCCCTAAGTTAGGTAAAACTCTATTTGGGGTATAGGTACACTCAACCTTGCTTTTTGGTCTTTTCTCCCGAAGTTGAGTTCATTCATGAAATGAATGACCACTTGTGACTCAAGTTTTCTTTAGCTCCTGAGTTAAGCCATTATTCCTGTGTCTTCATCCTTAGAACCAGTTGATGGTAGGGACTGGTGCTTATTCACCACGGAATCCCTAGTACCTAATACAGGTATGTCCAATCTACTCAGACTGTTCAAATGGACTAGGTCCACAGAGCCACACAAATGCAGAGGACAGAACTGTAACATCTGACACATTGCCAACGCTCAGTAAATTTGATTCAAATTGAATTGAACAAAATTGGGATGGAGCCTTTCTAGGGATGATGGCAATGGTGATGATAGCGATGATGATGATGATGATGGTAATAATGATAGCAGAAGTGGTGGTGACAGAGTGATGACAACTACAATCAAGAGATTAGGATGAGGTTTTGAAAATCTTGACATGTGTTATGCCCAAAGTCTGCTTACATACATGATAACTCTCAACTGAGATAACTATGAACATAAGAAGAATTATCCATTTGGAAGACAACTTTATTAAAGGTTGAACCAGCATCCAATAACCTCCAGTGATGAACTCTGGGAAAGCCTACATGGATTATGAGACTTAGACATCTCAGATAGCCCACATAATCCATTTCCCTAAATTAAAAGTGGTTGAGACTTCCATATTCAGAACCCTGGCCTAAGGGACACTGAGGCAAGGCCCCCACCCCAGCTCCAGCCCTGGGATTCCCAAGCCAGGGACCCCTATCTCTGTCATCCAGGAATGCTCTCAAATCTACAGCCACCCCACTTCCATCTTCAGAACCCTGGCCTAAGGGACACTGAGGCAGGGCCTCCACCCCAGTCATAGCCTTGGCAACCCAAGCCAGAGACCCCCTATCTCTGCCAGTCAGGTAGGCTTTTTTCCCCTTATTCTCTTCTTTAATTTGTAAATTCCTCACTTCTCCTTACCACACAAGAATGCCCTCAGCTCTACAGCTACCCCACTTCCATCTTCAGACCCCTGGTGAAATCGCACACCATGATAAAAAAATAAATTGAAAATGACACAAAAAAAATGGAAGGATATCCCATGTTCCTGGATTGGAAGAATTAATATAATTGAAGTGCTAATTCTACCAAAATTAATTTACATATTTAATACAATGCCAATCAAATTACCAGATACATTCTTCACAGATCTAGGAAAGACAATCATTATCTTTGTCTGGAATCATAGAAGACCCTCTATTGCCAAAGCAATTCCGCACAAGAAGAGTGGAGTGGGCTGCATCTCACTCCCTGACCCAAAAATATACTACAAAGCTGTGGTAATCAAATGGAACAGAATAGAGTCATCAGAAATAAATTCCTAAACATATAGCCAACTGATTTTTGACAAGGGATACCAGTCAATCCAGTGGGAAAAGAAAAACCTCTTCAACAAATGATACTGGAGAAACTGGATTTCCACTTGCAGAAAGATGAATCTGAAACCCTACCTCTCACTTCTGACAAAAAATCAAGTCAAGGTGGATCAAAGATCTAAATCTAAGACCTCAAACTATAAAACTGCTCCTGGAAAACACTGGGGAAGCTCTGCGAGACATTGGGGTAGGCAAAGACTTCTTAAATAAGACCCCAAAAGCACAGTCAATAATTCCCAAAATAGACAAGTGGGAATACAACAGAATAAGAAGTTTCTACACGGCAAAAGACACAGTAATTAGTGTGAATAGACAGCCCTCAGAATGGGAAAATATTTTTTTAAACTATGCATCAGATAAGGGACTGATAACCAGAATTCACTAGGAACTCGAGCAGCTGTTCTGAAAAAAGACCATCAATCCTATTAAAAGATGGGAGAATGAGTTGAAAAAACCACTCTCTAAAGATGACACATGAATAGCTAAAAGGCATATGAAAAAATGCTCAATATCTCTCATTATAAGGGAAATGCAGATTAAAACAACAAGGAGATACCACCTAATCCCTGTCAGAATGACTAAGATTAAGAAAACAAAAATGATAAGTGCTGGCTGGCGGGGGGTGGGGGTGGGGTGG